>NC_092700.1:25780658-26080658 GCF_964275005.1 Diadema setosum | reverse complement strand
GTGTCAGCATTCCCGTGCGCAAGTCCCCAATGTGCCAAACCAAGCGCAGTGCAGATTCATGCAAATCTCTCTCTTTTTTTTTTTCTTCCGGCTTTTATCTTCCTGACAATCATTTGGTCTTTGTACCTTGTAGGCTTCTTGTATGCTCTCTCTCCCTCTTTTCTTTTTCTCTTTCTATCTATCTCATTCTCATATGTATCTGAAACATCGCTTTTTCTTCCATTGTGTTGGGTGTGTGCTGCGACTCATTGTACCATGTCTCAAAAATGTATGCCGCAAGCTGGTCCTTGCAAGTTACTATTAACCTCTCCCTTACATCCGATCCGTACAATGTTTGTTTGGTACTACCACCCTTGTAAAGTTGTATGTCTTCGCTGTCGTGAGTGTGAGGGCACCATGTGGGTAGCTGTTTTCATACTCTCTCTAATTTTTTACTACTCTCTTTTCTTTCTCTTCCCCTTCCTCATCCAAACCGTGTGATGGTCCTTTTTTTTATATTAATTGATCTGCAACGTCGCAACGTAAAAAAAAATACAAATCGTCTCCGCGACACGAAATCAGGAGGAGATGAGGCGGCAGCGAGAAGAAGAGACGCGAAGATTAACGGAGGAGAATGAGGTTTGATCCCCCTCTTCACCAAGCTTTCCCCTTTTTTTGCCTTCATAGTCGTCCACATGGCTTGACCATTATCCGCAATTACATATATTGGCACTCATGAACACGTTTCATCATTAGGCTTAGCCCATCAAGTCTCAGGTGGAGTTTTGTTTCGCCACGTGTCTTTTCTCAAAGTGAGATTACAATGAAAACCACATAAATTCAGTTACCTCGTCTCTTCCACAGACGTTTGACAATGTTTACAACACTGTGGGGTTTTCTTTGCCAATTAGCTGTCAAAGCACCCAGAGGGTTTTAAAATCAGAGACCAGAAATTTGTAAACTTTTGCCAGTTTGAAAAACAAATTTGAATTGTCCATATTATGCTGCCAAAATAAAGAATCATTCCTAAGTTTTGTAATAATGCGACATTTGAAATTCTGCAAGTGAAGATAAGAATGATTGTATGTGGACAGAGTGTCAAAAGGCGAAAATGAAAAAGAAATATCTGCAGTTCCTTGTTAAACACTGATCATGAGTGGTGAACTGCGTAATGAGATGATACTCTCAAAACACATAAAACACAGAAATGTAAGGCCTGGGACTTGATGGTTTAAGCCCATTTCTTAATCCACTCATCAGCTTCTCGCTGTGTAGCATGTGTTCTGTGTATATACCGTGGCAGTTCATTGTGGATTAGCTTGATGTATTGGCAAGCGATCATTTTCCAGTAGGGCATGATTAGATTCACACCATGTGGCACTTTGGTTGGATCCTAACGGGCGCAATGTGTTGAGCTGTTAGATGGGGATGCTACAAACAAATGATGGCAGGTGTTTATCGTCCTAGTTTCAACAAGATACTGTACATGGCTTCCACAAAAATATTCCAGATGGCACCGTGACATATAACCTCCCAAGATATATATTGCAGATATAAGCCCCTCCCCCCCCCCCCAAAAAAAACAAACAAACACAAAACCAACAACAACAACCATCAATCAGCAATGTAGGACTTATCTCCGAAATGATGACACTATATTTGAGAGCTGCTTACACAGTAGCTCGCACAAATATCAAATGTTAAAGTTAGAATCCATTCTCCTCCTCCCCCCCCCCCCTTTGAAAATTCACAATTATCCTTGGTTTGTGCAAGATTAAAGAAAACAGTTTGTGTGAAACGGTTCTGGCACATCCCAGCACAAGGAGAAAGCTAAAAATAATTCTCACGCTGTGTTGAGATAACAGCCCAAGAATAGACCATCACTTGCACACTCCCAATTGAGCTCTGATTAGGCCAGGCTTATTCATTACATCCTTCCTTTGTAAATCACCTCTACAACAAACAACCAACCAACCAAACACAAATAAACAAGGTAAGAGTAAAGCAGACCCCAAAATATGTAAAATGTATAAAAAGTATTACAACAAAATACTCTGCTTTCTTTTTTAGTGTATGACAAGGCGAGGATCTAATTTTCATATTCTAGGAATATCCATATCCCAGTTATCACACATCCAGATACAATCTTATGGTCTTTGGTCTGTTTGGCATTGAACGTACAATTACCTTTATTATTCTCTTTAAAAAAATCTTGTTTTTCTTTTGTCTTTACCACATTGGATGTGCTAAAAACAGGCATGTCTAGATTACTTTTTTCCTCCATCAAATCTATGGCATATACGCCCTCAACCAAACCCAACCCACAACCGCTTTTACCAACTCTGATTGATATAGTTTTGTGTGGTCCATGCAGTCCATAGCATGTGGTACCTACTTGGTGATCATTTCCCACTCCCTCAGTACTTCAGTAGTTTGGTGTGTAGTAGCCCTTGTTAGAGTTGACTGGTGTACTGCTGTTTGCCACAGTGGCAGCTACGCTTCACGAGTTGAACATGACGTCTGGCTTTTGCTGTAGCGAGAGTTGAGATTAGATCTCGCATATGTCAATTGTATTGCGATAAATTTCACTCTGATCTTTTTAGCATGTGAGCATGAGGCTAGAAAATAGTAATTAGGTATTCATGTGTTTTTTCGGTACCGTGATGTTTTGTGGTTATACAAAATGTACATGAATGTGAATCTTTATTATCTCTGGATAGAGTGCACTGTGAATAATGCTAACACAGATCATACATGTACAAATTGTATAATATGTTAATGTGTACATTCCCCATTCTCTTCTGCCGCCATGTAATTGTAGAAGCACGTCCGTGCTTATTTTTATAGAGGATTTGAACATCGTTGAAGAGCAGGTGTAACTCTGACCTGTTGCGTTCAAACGAAAACAAAGTGAATTAAAAAAAAATATACCAAAGTGAAAAACAATGAGGTGTAGCCATTGGATAAAGCAGCCCCTTACGGTACTAATTGTGAACATTTGAAAGGAATGATAGTACACAGCTCATCAGTCATTCTTAACCAAAATTTTGCCATTGTGTGCCGTTCCTGTGTCTGCAAACATGAAGTGATTTTTCCTTTTAAGTGCATTTTGGAAAAACAGATGGGACTGATTTGACACATGGCTGCATCCAGATTTCTAACGATGCAGTTGTACTCCTACAACAGAAGTCAAGGCTGTTACATCAATTGTAGCTCTAGCTGTGTATACTCGGTCAGATTTGATTTTACCCAAATTTTATTTACCTACTGATCCTCACAACTATATCAAGTGAAATGAAGCATTGATTAATTGCAGCAACTAATTTAGATGCGGTGCTAAGATAGTGCAGTGTAGTGGTACACCTCTCTCTTTAATGCCTATGTGTGGTTGCTCGCTCGCGGTACGGAGTGGGCTTTCGCCTGGCTGCAGAAGTGAATGGGGGAAGTGGGGTCTCGTACATTTCTGTGCAAGGTTTCTTCCAGTGACACTAACGCATTTGATTGGATCATGTGACTAACTTCCTTGGCTTGATAACCAATCACCGGTTTTCACATCTCTTCTTTCTTCTTCTTCTTCTTCTTCTTCACTTTCTGCATGTTGGTTTCACCCTCTTCATTTTCTCTCACCCTACCACCACCTTCACCACCTCACTCGCCTGCCATTCGTCATCTCGCCAGGAGAACTTCCAAAAGATTATTGAGCGAAACGTATCGGGCAGACCGGTAGAACGGAAGCAAGAAGAAGATGAAGAAGAAGAAGAAGTGGAGGAAGAAGAAGAGGAGGAGGAGGAGGACACTGATGATGATGATGATGAAGATGCGGAAAGTCTGCAGGAAGAATTATTTATATCTGAAGAGAGGCAGAGCGAGGAGGAATTAATACCCCTCAGTATAGACACAGAAATAGAATTCACAGTGAGTTGATGTCAGGACGGTGTGTAGGGGGCGATACATGGAGAATTCATGGGGGGAGTTGGGATTGTCCGATTTTGTGTACATTGCGCACTTCAGCGACTTTTAAGCCTTCCGGAATAGGCAATCTTTTTAATAGCAAAAAGTGCATGCTAACGATGCCTCCAAATGTGACATCCGTATAAAGGGTTAGGGTTTTTCCTGCGGGTTCATGCTCTTCTTCTGTCGCACAGTCCTGGTGCTGGTATTGTGGCAGTGTAGTTCTCTTTGCTAACCATTATAGCGCCTCACATACAATATAATTATGCCACTTACAAAGTTTATTTTGTTTGTTTAAGTGCTGCATAAAACCGAATGCATAAGCGGAAGAGTTTTATCCAGAGTTAACTTCAGTAGTTAACTATAGTAGTTAACTATTGTGGTGCATTAAGAATAAATGTGAAATTTAACACGTAACATTTATTCCTTCATCATTTGCTGCACGAGGGACTAAGCCTTCTTGCATGAAAAAATGTGTACTTTTAAACCACAAGTGTAAAATTCAAAAGGAAAAGGATGCATATAAAAATGTATCATGTTAGAAATCACTGCTCTACCTGGAAGAAGTTTAAAACACCAGGGAATAGAAAAGAAAGATTTTAGATCGTTGTGATTTTGTTTATTCATTTCATATTTTTGGGGATGTCGTTTTGAAGAGGTATTGAACACACAGCAGGCAGTCGTTGGATCATTTGAATTAAATTAACACAATCATACCACCTCTCCCCAATTCTCTACTAGGCCCTTCACACTGTACCTGTGTTTGCCGTGATGTGATAACTGTCTCATGGGGCGGGGGAACAACAGACCTTACAAATTGTCCTTCAGAACCACTCTCTATAAAGTGCAGACTTTGTGTATACACATATCACCATGTGAAACACTAAAGTGTATTAGAACGAGGGACGAACCTGTGCACACCAATTTATGTGTGACTGAGAAGAACACATATATGTGCTTTGCTCTATATACATGTACGATGTAAATATTGTATGTGTATTGCACAGTGTTTGTGGCTTTTTAGAATTGAGGAAAAATTGTCCTCGGGATTTCTGATGATCATTGAAGGAGATACCGTTGACACCACTGATAGTAAAGAACATATGACATTGAGGACGTATTTTCTCTCTTTTATTCTCTTTTGGCACTTATCCATGCATTCCGCATGCAACATTGCCATCTTTGTGAATTAATTGACATTGATTGATAATTATTCACATTTATTAACAGCTAAAATCAAGATCATCACTCCTTAGGTCGCTGATTTTGGAATATTCTCTACATTCTGTGAATGAATATCTACTAATCAAGGAAACATTCAAAGCTTGTATACAAGTATATATATCTATTCATGGATTTGGTGTTTGCGATTGATAGCATTATGTAAAACCCCGTTTGTTATTCAGTAACACCTCTCTACTCCTGTAACTCATGTCTATATTGACTAATTAACTTCAACCACATCTAGCATGAAACTCACAAAGTTTCGATGAATACTTATTAATCACTACATTGGTCTCATTTACTCTCATGATTAGTTGTACTAATTCTGCCTGACTCAATCATTCTATAGGAATAGCTTGTCAGTTTCATTTTTTTCTCTCTTTTTCTTGTTTTATATCATTATTATCATTATTATTATTTTTAAAGTGATTCAAGACATCATTCTTGTAGAAACTGTGATCGTAGTCTGCACATTCGAGCTCGGCCATCATTGTAGAGTCTGTTGTAGTGTTCATCGTTGTTGGATCTAGAGCAGAATGTTTACATGTCCGCACACTACATGGAGAGAATTTTTGGCCCACCGAGTTACGTTTGCCTAATGTGATGTCCGTAAATTTTGTTTTATGCCAAAACCTGTAACAGTCGAGCAGGAAATTCTGAGGAAATTGAAATTTGAGTTAAACGAAGGAAGAACTATGTGCAGGATTAATATCCTCAACTGTATGGTTGAAACCTTATTGTGTCCATATCTAGTCATTGTAAAAAAAACAAACAAACCTTGTTCTGTTAGTCAGTTAGTCCCAGAAATTGTTCTCACCAGAAACAATCTTTGATGGACATAGTGAGAGTGCCCTCCCGTTGGACTATGGGTGGCTAGATCATGAGGTACAATTATTGTACTAATATTGGCAGATAAATCATGTGTCGTGTGGTACCTCAGTGTTATCAAAATGTCCCTTTTTTTGTGATGAAACTGGAAGTCGAACTGCTAGGACAGTCGACAGATTCGGAACTCTCAGAACCTGTTTCCGTAACGACCTACCCGCTTTTGTGTTTTGTCCCGGCAGACCAACCAGCAGATGACGACGGAAAACGGAACGCCGGAGAACGACGACGAGACGTCCCCCCAACCGAAGGTAAGTGACGAGAGGAGCCCACGAAGGGTCCCACGATCCGTGGCATCTCCTTTAACCCACTCGGTGCCAAGCTCAGTGGCACTCCTGTGTGATGATGAAGAGATTGAAATGGAGAGGGAAGGAGAGAGATGATAATTATACAAGAATTTTTTCTCTCTGTCAAATGAGATTCAACATTGTGCCATGTGCACTATGTGTCTAGGTATTCATTACTGTGAAAGTGGACAGTTTTGCGGTGCAGAAATTTTCACGCATTTCTCATGAAGTGAAACTGGCAAGAAAATGAACAGCATGCAATTATTTTGCTTGTGTAATACTATTTTACATTTTGACTCTACGGAATTATAAAAAACACACTAAATTTGTAATGCCAAGCTGAGTGTGAAACATTACCTGTACAAAATTTTCCACTTTTACGGTATTATCACAAAATGGTGCCTCCCGCACTCGGAGGGTAACTTCGCTTGAGATGAGCAAAAAGTATTTAGTTCACACTGTCTCTGGTCAGAGAACTAAACCATGCCTTAAAATGGATGCAGTCAACTCTAGTGTCTTCGACCCATCCGTGTGGAAGCAGTCCGTGTGTGTATAGTATTTCCAAGAAACTCGGGGTCAAAGGTCACCAGACCACAGTTGAAAATAGACAGAAAAATTATCCACAATAGAAAAAGTGGTTTTGGACTCATTTCCAACATTGAATTTTCATTCAAATTTAATGTAATTAATGTAAAGTTCTTGTGTTGATGAACTTACTGAAGTCGCAATAATTAGGCGTAGAGCTTGCAGCTGTTGTTGCATTCTTTATCTTTGTAGAGTGTTTTTTCCCAAAGAGAAGAAGAAAATTGTATGACGTGGTTTTGTATCCATTCGTGTGTAGCAACTCAAAAGCATTCATTTAAACAACAATAGCTGCAATGAGAGCTACTGTATCAGCTGATATTTTCATAAGGGTTTAATTTTTGCACATTTTGTGAATCACTGTTGAAATGCAAGTTTAACAACACGCAAAAATATCTTGAACCTAGCCTCTTTTCAAAATCACAAAAACAACATCTCGTGAAAATGTCTGTGATCACATTTGCGAAAATATGTGTATGCGAAAATAACAGCATTAAGTTCTTTAATTTGTACTGTCAGACAGAGATAGCTACTGTGTGTATGTGTATGTGTGTATAAACAAAACACATACATTGTAGCTCTGTCCAGAACATGTGCAATCTCTGCGTACAAGGTGTATACTGTGCTGTACCAGTACGGCATATCTGATATGTATTGTACAGTGTGAAGCAAAATCACTGGATCAAAAATCATTTTACAAGTGTATGTGTATATCATAGCTTTTACTCTTGCAGAATAAAAGTGTGTCATGAGTTTTTTTCTTTTTTGAACCATATCCATAGATTTCTACAGTATACAATGTACGTTGTATATACTCGCAATTATTTCTAGTGACTTTGTTATGTTGCTTTTTTTTATTCTGTTGGTCCATCTTGCCTGTAGCATAGAGGTTATACACAGTAGTCATAACATCATTTATCATGGAAGACTGCCATTACCAGCCTAGACTTATATGGGTGGGAGCAACTTTGCTTTGGGAACATCTGTTGCTGTTTTATTGCGCTTTTATTTGAGTTTACATTCCAGAAGAAGTATTTCTCTCAGGTTTTTGGTTTCTTTTTATCATTTTTCGGGCAAATTGTACGAAAAGAGTAGGATACATGTAGTAGATCAGGCAACATATTGCAGCAGAGAACTCTCATTTTTTTTTTCTTCAAATAGTTGCAGTAGTATTTTGGAAATGAAAATGTAAAAAAGGCGAGTGTGTTTGCATGCTAACTCTGCATGCATCGCTCAAAAAGTGTGTCCCCCTATTTTTTTCTATCATCTTTCCGTCATTCATCTGACTAAATTCCATCATAGATCCCATTTCTTGCTGTGGCCAAACATTGTACTGATTGTAGTATTGTAGATTCGATCAGAATTTTCTTCCAGAAAAGCGCTTCTCTTTATTTTTCGTTTGATTATTTTGCGTTTATATGATTTCCAACTTCTTTTCTCTGGCATGTTATATATGTACAAGTTTTATAAAGTATACAGTGTATAGTGTATCATGTAATCGTGTATCTGTGCTCAATTTTCTGAAGTTATTCCTGCATGCATTTCACCTATGCCTTATCCTCTGCTGCCGTCAATTTTAGAGAGAAAAAACAGGCAGCTACCAAAGGGGGCAGAAAGCAAATTTGTTTTGCTCTTTGAAGTGCAATATTCTAAAAAGCCAAATCTGTCTTCACACTCTTTCAGACAAAGGTAGTTTCTGTTGAGAGCAAATGTTACTAAATGACACCATATTTTGAATGACATCCATATTAAAGTTAAAGTATTATTCTTTGAAAAAAGAAAATATTAACTCATATATGAGATAAAATTCTATAACTCATATTTTCTGCCTTTTATTCATCCAAAGAACCAGATGATACATGGCTTATTTACTAAATTTTAATTCAGACTGTAAAGCTATGCCTATTGTCTAGTTGTTAAAAAGTAACTTTTTGCTACCCACAATAAGGGAGAAATGGGGGCATTGATTAAAAAAAGCACAAACACAAACAAAATAATAATTCTTGTTTTGCACCCAACTTTTCATTTGTAAGAATTGAATGATACGAGGAATGGACTTAGAAAATTAAGATAATGATTTCCATCTCTATCACTATTTCTCACTGCCTGCTACAAAACATGAAAATTACCTGGAAAAATGATTGAATCCACTCATTAACACTAATACGCACACACCCAAACATACACCCACTTACACAAATATTCGCAAAAACGTATACACGGCTCTAACACATTTCATCAACTCCCATGCACACAAAACAATTTCACACAATAAATATGCATACACACACACACACACACACACACACACACACACACACACACACAAATTCAAACTCCACACCACTCAAACTTTCCTCACCTTATAAAAAAAAAATAAATAATGCCATGCACACACCATACAAACACACACCCACATACATGTATGCATCCACAACAAATAAATAAATAACAACAATTACAACAAAACAACATAGCCAAGGAAAAAGTCGCCGCCCCCCGTGGCCCCGCGGCCTCGGCCCCTGGCGGGGGTCCGCGGCTTGCGTAACCTGAGTACGAGCAGCAGCGTTGCATCCCGTTCCTCAAGTACTTCGACTCCCCCTGGGTCTCCAGAGGTAGAGTAACCCCGCCCTCTATAGTTGGCTCCAAGATCATTTTTCCCCCACTTTCTTTTCCCCATTATCATTTTATGAGTTTTGTTTGTTTTTTTGATTATCCCCTTTCTGTTGATTTATGTTCATTTTGTTTTGTATATTGTTTTCGTACGCCCTGTAACTTCAGTTCCTAGTAATCCCAGACCCACCCACCATTATCATCATGATTGTAAAACAAAACCCTTCTTGCCTTGAAACTACTCACATATGTGGTGTGTGTAACTTGCTCTGATAGAAGGTATTAAATGGACTTATAACCCTTTTATCCACATGAGTACGTGCCCTCTTAGAGTTTGATTTTGCAAATACTACCAAAGAAAGAAATGCTTGTAAGTATAAACTCTGAGAAAGTGATACAAAAATGACACAGAATACTCGAAGTTGTGTAAAGATTCATACCTCTGTTCCACAAGAAAAAGAATAGAAAAAGAATGGGATGAAACAGAAAGCTGTAACCTCTTTTAGTACCATTTGACAATATCACTCTACTCCTTTATCTTTAAGAAATATTAGTATCATGGTATTTGATATCTTTTAAGCTCAATACTCAAAAGCAGACACTGTGATTGATAGATGAATTCAAGATGTAACCTTTACTTGGAGAGCAAATAATGTTCTCTATTTTTTTTTCATTTCTAAATTCTATATTCATCTTATTGGTTGTCAAAGATATCAAAGAATACCCAAACCATGTCTCTTAAAAGAGATACAGAGAGGATACCCATTGTCTCAGAGATACAGTGGTCTTCATAATCTTGATGCACAGTGTGCCCTGTTCCTGTGAGTAATAGATTAAAATGACACTGTCACTTATCACCACTTGTGATTAGCCTGCTCCTCCTAGAGTAGTAAGGATGAAAAAGAGAGCTTCTTGTTTTTGTTGAGCTGATGGAGCAAGTTACACACCTCACTGTCACACTGCGAACCAGAAGGATTTTTAACCAAGAGTTTGATTTCCTTCTGTGTTCTGGAAAGATCTGTATGCCTGCTGTTAAAAGTTCCGTGTATTGTGCAAGAGCATGAATGTTATCCAGTAGCATAGATGACTAACTCTTTGTGTGCCATGGTGTAAATGCCTGGAGTGCCACATTATTCTGAGACCGCAATGGCTGAGCGCTTTTTGAAAACATTCTGTTTGTGAAAGCTGTGTACCTGTATCTTTTTACAGATGCATTTATGCCAGAAACACAGTACAGCAAAGTTGTATAGAAAATTGAAAGCTAATGTAAATTTCATGACAAAGCTTTGGGCAAGATGCCTTCGATGTACTGTGGCGTGTTGTGATTTCTTGATCGGTTTGGGTGTGGTTGTGCGTTTGGGCAAAATATGCAAGGTTTGCGAGCCGTTGGTCGAGTCGGGCGCGTGAACATGGCACGCAAAGAGTTCAGTCAACATGCACCCTGTGGTACGTGTAACGTTGTATGTCTTTTCGCATGAGAGTAAGGATATCATACGACTTGTCTCCGCCAAAATCAGACATGGTTTACTCAGCAGGCGATCCAGATTTCAAACCATGCAGCAATGGATGTTGTTACTCTGTGGTCTGCCCACAAAGGGAGAGCACTTCAGACATCAAAATGCAGCAGAAAATTTGCATTTCAGTTGAAAGGAGGGGGCTAAAGTCATTAAATATGTGATTGTCGTGTTTACATTTGCTGGTACTGATGTCAATGTCTGGATTTTGTGTAGACAGGTCGTGAGAGACACAGATGCGTTTTACAATTTTTAAAATCAGTGTCTGTTTTGCATGGCATCTTGCTTGTAGATACAGTTCGGTTTGCTTCTAACGTGTACCAGTAGTGGTTTTTAAGCGTGTGTTACTAAATACAGCCTGATGAGTGGCAGTTGTATGGCGCTATAGACAAAAGTGAATTGTGTTGCTGTATTGGGTTACTGGTAGTGTACACTAAAAACAGTGGATGTTGTCTGCAGTGGCCTCTAATATCTTAGCCTTGCTTACAATAGAGCATGATAGTTTGGTAATGGCATAAAAGCAAAGAAAAGGGTTATTCTTATTAATTCTCCATAAGAAGGCAGGCTTTGGTTGGTTTAGATAGTCTTTTAGTGATCAGGAATAAGTACAAATCTCATAATTTGTCGTCTGCTGTGTAGCCGTTGCCATGGTATCCCAAGATGTTTTGCCGCTACATTAACTCTTGCAGGATTGGTAGGGATGTGTCCCTGTACATTCAGGGATTTGTTATCAGAGAAGGAAATGTGAGTGTACTTAGAAACTTCAGCTGAACAAAGATGCAAGCAGTAAAACACACTCCTTTGGGAACTGCTCTTCCTTACCTACTTTTGAGCCAATTCATCCCTATTTTTTTCAGTCAGAAAGGTTATTAGGAGGTCTAAGTAAAGTTTGGGAGTAAGGGGTCAGCAAAGCAGGATATAAGAATCGGGCAATCACTGAAACCAGGCAGTCCTGAGAGAAAAAGGAGTAAAATGTGCACCAACTTTCAAAGCCTGACAGTTTTGATTACCTGGTGTGATTGTAATACGAGCAATTGGGAGTAGGATATCACTTTGTAGGAAAGATAAGATCGTTGTAATTTTAGCGAAACACTCGTCTCTGTCTTGTTGATATCTATGCAATTCGTATGTTTAAAGTCACAATGTCCCAGTTCATATCCGTTCTGTTCTAATCATATTTGATGTTATCAGTACAAAAATGTATTTACATGTGTCCATGAGGATCGTGTGTGTGGTGTGTTTATAATTATGCGACTTTAATAACATTTCATCACATGTAATTGTTGTGTTTGACAACAAATGTTTGATTCAAGTCAGATACTCCACAATCATGTGCGGCACTGATTCCGTAATTTGTATTTTGCTGATACATGTATTGTGGTTGTCAACGTGACTTACATAATCATGTGATTAACATATTTAAAAAACGTTCACCATAGTTCTATGTGCACAATAGGACTGCATCATTCATGACATGCTGAGCTTGCTCTGTCTTGTGCATGACAATCAGTGAAACCAATAATTTGACACAAAATGAGCATCTTCCATCATCAAACTCTAAAGAATTTTTGTTTGAACAGTGGTCGTAGGATTAGGGTATATTTTTCATGTCCATGTAGGGCATCGAAGGTTATATGTGGTGAGGTCATGCTTAACACAGTGTTTGAGGACTTATAGAAGTGGAATATCCCATTTTAGGAACCTCAAATGTGATGCATTCATGCTACACTGCTAGGAATTTTTATTCTAAGGTCAAAATCAAGGAGCTTGATGAAAGTATAGTGAAAGTAATAAGAATATGGTTTTAGTATTTGACAATAAATTTTGTTTTGCATACTCTTCATTTTTTTTTTTTAAAGCAAGAAATCCACCTCAGAGGACTGGAATGCAAAGTCCTTCGTATTTGTCTGTAAATACAGTCTTTGCTGTTGCGGAGTGCAACCAGGGGCTAGCTATGTTTAGTGACGCATTAATTTCTTGCTAGTGCGGTTGTTTGATAACATTTTTATACTGTACGAGCTGAAATTTTCGCGTACAGATATTTTCGCGAATTGCTACTTGGCGGACATTTTCGCGTGTTGTTAATTTCGCGGTTGCGTGGGTCTACCTGAACTTAGTTATTTGCGCGTTGTTATTTTCGCGTGTTGTTATTTTCGCGGTTCAAAGGCGATTCGCGAAATTCGCGAAAATAAAACCACCGCGAAAATTTCAGCTCGTACAGTAAGTCACAGGATATACTGCATGGATGTTGTGAGTCATCACCGGACAATACTGATCGTTACCATCACTATATTAGAAGGAAACATCTGACGATCAGTGACTAGTGTCACAAATTGAAGTTTATGATATGAGGTACTCTGTACAATAAGTAGTTTTTAAGTTCAGAAAAGTTTCATTTTCAAGTGAACACTGGTATGTATGCGAGATTGTAGTGTATGTTTGACTACACACTCATGTTTTTCCAATGCTCCATATAGTGTGGTGTAATATGAGTTTCAGTTTCATGTGATGGTCCATAACCATCAAAAATAGACCATACATGTAGACCAAAATCCTGTTTAATATTTCCCCAGCAAACTACCTACTGTCTTTAGCTCTCCCCCGAACAGACAACCCCCATCCCCAATTGCAGATGAATTTTCCTGAAATTCATTAATTAGTTCCACATGACTTTATAAAGACATTCTTATTACTTCACTTAGAGCATGGAAATTGATGTGCAGGTCAAGGATGGGGTAGGCCTATTACCCAGACTGCAGCTGTAATATTGTGATGCTTTCACACGCCAGTTGGACCCGCACCCTACAAGTTGTATTGATTGTGTACAGTTTGTTCATTTGCCTGGACATACTGACATATCCACCAAGATTTGTTCTTTCTTGTGTGCACAGTGAGCAGAGGAGTTCTCTCTCACGTATCACGTTATTCGATGCTTGTTACATTTTGTAGAAACGGCAGCATACATATGATGAAGCACCGTCCTTTCAATTGAACACTAATGATGCACATCGTAGAGTCCAGTACTTTTAGAAATTCTTGGCACTTTTTAGACGGAAAAGGCCTAAGTGAACCTTATATGAAAGGTGTTATGTCTCACTGGGGTATTTGGTTGAAACGATTCAATGGAAAAACTTGATGGTGCTGAAACTTGTGGTTCAAACAGGTTGATTCTAGATTAGCTGGGGACACGTTTTTCACAAGTCCGGATGTACCGGCAGATTGTGCACTGTGCAGATGTAGTATGCACACAGTCACAAACGATGTTCTTGCAAGCCATGTACATGCACATGCAAAGCAGATTTGATCCATTTTGTATGGTTTGTTCTGAGTGCTGGTATATAATATTGATATTGCACAATAATCATAAGATGCTGTTCAAAGATGAGAAATGTGCAGTGATAAAGAATGGATGTAATATCATACCTTCACTTACTAGTAGTAGTGTCGTATGTACAACAGACTGAACTATGTTTGTGACACCTGTTTTCTTATTACCAGCATATCATCCCTAACCGCAGACTAATCCATTAGACTAATTGACTTCTCTCACATTTTCTTTTTGTCTCCCCACCCTTCCTCTCTGTTTTTATTTTTTTTTTTCTCTCTCCTGTTGCGGATACATTTCCGCGGCACTTTGTTGGATATTGATTGTATGTCACACGCAAAATGCCTGCATTGCATCGAATACACCACATCATGTGTCACATCAAATGTGCCTGCGGTGTAACGTGTCACCCTTGTGTCGAGATATGTCTTCTGTAATGTCTCGTGATCGTATGTGTTGATGTGCGTTGGTCCAACATGCTGGCATACTTGTAGGGATACGGGGAACGTGTTGGCGGTACATCAGTAGGCACAGGCACTAGCCTGTTCTCCCTAAAGACATCCCTGAGCAATCCCCATCCTGGAGTAAAGGGGGCCAACCCTGGTCCCCACAAGGAGCCTCATGACAGGCCAAATCCCTTTGTTGAAAGGACAGATGAAGAACACGCTGAAGCTCCACTACAGGCAGTGGGGAATCCACACCCAAAATTTCCGGGAAACCCTCACCCCAAGTTTCCAAGAAACCCCCAGCCATCTAGCCTGTCCCACCATAACCCTGGGCCACCTGTGGCAGAAAATCCAGGATCGCCGGTCAAACCTAATCCCAGCAACCCCAAAGAGGACAATCCTGGTAGCATGACAGGACATCACCCAGGGAACCCTCATGGTCACAACCCTGGCAACCCTGAAAAACACAATCCTGGCAACCCTCAAAAACACAACCCTGGCAACCCTGAAAAGCACAATCCTGGGAATCCTGGAAAGCACAATCCTGGGAATCCGGGGGGCCACAACCCAGGAAGCCCAAAAGGAAGTAACCCAAAACCCGCTGAAGGAAACCCAAGTAGCTCAGATCCAGGCCCTGATGAAACTCCCGAAGACAAGGAAAATCCATTCAGGATAACAGAAGACGATCCCGACTCCCCATCAGACCCTGACGACAAACCAAACCCCTTCAGGGTAACCCCCACTCGCTCTGTACAGACATCAAGAGAAAAGGTAGTCTCTCCCATCAAAAGCCCAGGTACACCCACAAAGCCAAAGCACTATCCCGAGACGGCACCAAAGCCAAAGCGCACCCCAACAAAGGCCCCGAGCAGTGATTCGCCTACCCCAGAGGATGAGGAAGACCCAGAGGAAGCCAAGGCCAAGGCAAAAGCCATCCGGGAAGCCCGCAGCGAGGTCCTCAAGTGTAATCGGATCAAGGGTCGGGACACCAGCCGATTCCATTCCAATCCGTTCTTTCAACAGCAACAGCAGCAGCAAGAGCAGGAAGAGTTCAAGGGGGCCCAGAAGGTGGTATCACCCAAACGGCTCGTCTCGCCTCCGCCAGTTGCGAGTAGACCGCCCTCGTTCAGTCCAATATCGCCTCTCTCCCCGGAGGTATCCACTTTTACATCTCGTGAACTTGTTGGCTGTGCTGCATATCACCTCATATTTATTGGACCTCTGACAGTTTCCTTTTCTTTTGCATCATGCTCTAGCTTAACCCTTTCCTCTGTTGATTCCATCCTTCCCTCCCTCTTTCTCTCCCTCTCTTGTTTCTTCCTTTTGTCTCCCATTCTTTCTTTCTATCTTTCTCTATTTGATGGTATATCACTTTGATTAGCCACTGTCCAGGATGCTTGCACTCGTTCCTGCATCATTAGCTTTGGCGCCGTACTTGTCAGGAACCAACACCGCCTCGCACAATGCTTTTTACTCTACGCCACCCTCACAGACACTATCGTTATCACTGGTCCGAGAACCAGAAAGGCATTGGCAACCCGCAGTTTGCACATTTTGGATTCAGAACACCCATTTCGTTCTCTCACTGACAGTATGGCTTCTCACAGTTGCACAACCATTTCTTTACTTCACATTTCTTGCAATTTCGTGAGGTGTATCTTCACTGTGTATAGTCTTGACTCACCCTATACAGTTGAATTGTGACATTTTGATATTGAAACAGCCTTGTTTTTATGTTTTCATCT
The DNA here is from genome assembly GCF_964275005.1 of Diadema setosum. Lineage (NCBI taxonomy): Eukaryota > Metazoa > Echinodermata > Echinoidea > Diadematoida > Diadematidae > Diadema > Diadema setosum. The sequence goes on along the minus strand of NC_092700.1, from coordinate 26,064,107 downwards.
CTTTTATTTTTGTTGAGAGTCACTCCGTTTCCTCCTTTTCTGATTTCTTTTGCACCTGTTTCACTTGATGAATTTGTGAATAGCTGCACCTCATTGTAACCGCTGCACACACCACCTTCTGTACACCACATTTGCGACACCCCATGACCCCGTTACCACGGAGATTTCATGAGCAGAATCTTGTAGGAGGACATTCCAGGAGTGTTGGTTGCTTCTGCCATACAACTCTGTCCCTTTTATCCTGCATTTGATTGTATTGATTCAGTGTATAGTCAATATCAGAGTGATCTATACATTCATATGGATTTGTTGTTTTCAGACCATTAGTACTATTTTTTTCCCCTCCATTTTTTTTTTCCTGACTATGAGATGCCATTTTCTTAATTTTGTCTTGTGTGTTGAAGTTGTTATGCGACATAGAAGAGTTTTTCCTGTAAAATTTTCTCTCATCTGTGGATTACTTTTGTCATCATTGTGACATCTTTACACATCCCCAAATTTGATATTTTTTTTTGCTTGTGGAATTAATTTTCATTTGCTTATGGAGAGTGAGAAAATATACAAAATGGTGAATGGTCTTTACACATGGAATGGTACAAGATTTTGCACAAGGTGAAATATGAGGTGTTCAGTTCTGTTCGATGAGGTGAATAGAGCGCCTCATCTTTCCCCGAGCGTTGACAGTCAACCAATCAGATTGCTAAAATCTTTTCAGGTGTTGTATAAAGTTTCATATGGAACAAGTGACGTTTGTCACATATTGTCTCACTACTCTGCCATGGTGACACTCTGTGATGAATGTTTCATTCACTCTCCATGCTGACCCGTCACCGGCTGTCATCGCCATGACAACCCTGACCAAAGCTATTTGTCTCCTTTGACCATCCATGCATCTTGCCTCTGGATACTATAATTATCTTAACTAAAAATATGTGATGTCATCCACTATTTGAGCACAAATAGTGCAGAGGTTTGAGAAACAAGTATGAAAGAAAAATTGACAAACTTTTTTACTGCTTTGAGTAATCTTCTTTATAGAAGATTAAAAACTACCAAATCTCTCTCAGACCAAAATTTTGACAGATAAGTGTGTCTTCCTAGAAATTTATTAATTCATCTTTGATCTAATTTTTGTTCCTCGTACACAATCCTGTAACTCATGTCCCATAACTATTGAATAAACATTTAGGTTGATAGTCTTTACTAAGATTATAAATTTTCCTTTGAAAAGGTTGTTTCTACAGTTGTTAAATAGAGAAAACATAATTTTGCATGTTCCAATCTTCCTTCAGACCTCCCTCCCCCCCCCCCAAAAAAAAAAAAAATCTTCTTTGAAACATATATGTGACACATTGTAGCTTGAACCTCTTATTTGCTTTAACTTCGATTTGTGCGAGAACAAAATCACTTGTACTTATATTTTCAGTCAAATTTCCTTTTCTTCATTTTGTCTCTGTCACCTTCACAAGGTATTATACTAGCACTTTCACTCCTTTGCCATTGTCTTCATTATTTTGCTTTTCTAACCATAGATCAGATAGTAAATGTTTTCTTTTTCAGTACCCTTTTTCCTCCAAATTATCCTTATTATCTTGACTGATATTGTAGTCCCTGTCTCCCCATTGCTGTTACACCAGTGGGTGACTCGTGCGAAGTCAGCATATCCCATGATGTGATTGGTTTTTTACTCTTGTTATGAATGATGGCATCAGCTTGTTCAGCACTGCTTCCACCTCGGCAGCCACTTTCTTTTATAGTCTGCTTGTCGGTCACTTTTTCTTACCCATTGGACATTTGTGCCATTATTTGAAGAAAGAGAGGGCTATGTTAATTGCATCTGCTGCCCTCAGTAGTGCAGATCCTTCAGTCACCCTCATCCTTGTTACATCTTCATTTTAAATTGTATAAGTAATATCTTTATCGACATAGCCATCTTCATCATTATCTTGTTATGCCTCCCACTATGTTTTTGTTTTGTTTTTCTTTTTTAAGTGATAGTAGTGGAAAAAAAGTCAATACCAAAACACATTGAATTATGTAATCTCATCTGCTTTCTTCAACAACGAAGCAGTGAGTGTCGGAGGAAACAAATTTGTTAATGACTAAATGCACATGGCTACATCATCATGACATTTGGATCAAATATTGTTTCTGTGATTAAGATTTAGTTAATGTTAAGAATATTTACTACTTGAAATTATTTGTTAACAGTTTGCAATGAAGCTGTTGATGTCAATCAATGAAGAAACATATACACTTGTATAACTAAAAGATAGACTTGACTAAGTTATTGTGACATTTTGATCAGATTTTAGATTTTTCTAACTAAGATTTATTTGTGATACAATAATCATTATTAGGTTATTTGTCGAGAGTTTACTCAAACTTGTCCTGAACTGTGGTTAAACTTTTAAATCTGAACTTACAAAAACTCTCCCCACACAGATTACCCATTGATTATCTCTTTACAGTATTTTTTTTTCCAAATTCTGATTTTTCCTCATCTCAAGACTGCTACCAACTCTCTAGTATGCTATTCTATTCTATTTTCTTTTATTTTCACCACTACCCTGTGCTGTTCAATGCACAAATAGCATGCTCTGACTCCACAATTTGCTTCTGTAACATGTACAATTCTACACTTATTTGTAAAGTTATCATTTGAAAGAGAAATATATCTCTTGAAGAGCACTGAAATGGTAATTATGTATCCAGTATTTTGAATGCTTTGCACTTAACGCTGTAACTCTAGTGCATTCACGCGTATAAAGGGGAGGAAAAAGAAAAAGATCCCCAGTTTGCTTATCAGTAAAAAGAGTATGTACTCAGACTCACTGATTATGCAACATTTTACGTACTGGTATAGTATAATACAACAATGCTTTGAATAATCCACAATCCCAGTTACTGCATCGTGACAAATTTCATTTTTATTTAATTTTCTTGTATCCGCAACTTGATTTTAGGTGCCCCTGCTTTTCAGCTCTAATTTCCCTAGTATCTGTCAATCAGCAAATGTCCTTCCAGTCATTTATGTGAGCAACTTGCTACTAGTGAGATATCAATTTCAGGCTCATCTTTCTTTTGTAACCAAGATTGCACCTGTTTCATGTTTGTATATGTATAATACATAGCTGTGCATCACTCTAATTTGTATCTTTGTTATGATTACTGTTAATATTCCCTGCATGTCCTCCCCCCGCCTCTTACAATCACTACTAACAATTATACGCTTCTGAATCTGCAAGTGTTACTGTAAGAAAGGAAATTATCTCAATCACTCTAACCACCAAAGTTTTCATGATTCTAGTTGAGGGTTCCTGGAAAAAAAAATTAACAAAAACAAAACACAACAATAAAAATAATTTTCTTATGTATCCCGACAAAAGTGTCTAAAAGGATGTCTTTGATTTGGAATTATCATTGCCAACTAAGATATTTGCAACATGCAGAGTATATCCTTATTATCTTAATGGATTTCACCGTGATTCTGATTTGTTAATGTTGGTGGCCCTGCCAATCAAGTTGAATATGACAAAAACGGAATTGACTAATGTTTCCGTCTCATGGACTATAAACTCATTTCATTCTATCAGAAATGAGAATGTGTCATGCATGATTGTTGTCGATAGAATTTAAGAATTGTTTATAAACACTTGTCAAGTAAAAAAAGAGGATTTTTATTCTAATATTTTTTTCTTTCTATTTAGTTGCTTTCTTCCACTACATATACTAATGTATTAACAGCATGTACACTGTACATACATTCATATGAACCAATGCGGATTTTATATTTTGACAGATATATACTGTATCTTTTTTCTTTGAGATGTACAGCCATTAATTACAAACAAACCAAATGTGATTTTCGTTGTCTCATTTGACATCGGCAAACTATTGAATGTCATCATTTCTATATATGGGCACTTTTCGCCTAGAACTGTGTGAAAAAGTCCTTATCCTTTCAGCACATTTCATGCAGATAGTATTACTTAGTTTGTGTTTTAATTTTTCAACTCCATGTTACTTGATTGATCTCAATCTTAACAAAGTACATTCATGTATTTGCCTCACTTTCACCATCCCACCTTGCACACAAGCCAACTACACCAGAAAAGAAGGTATACTGTGTTATTCAAAATACACACTACATGTAGTTGTGCATCCCTCATAATGCTTGACGTTTTGAGATATTAAGAACTTGTGTGGATGCACCACATCATCCCTGTATCTTACTGTGCCCATCCACCTCCCAAAAGAGGAAGCAATTACTAGCAGTCAGTTTGCATTAGTCCCTAAGCATGACCATGTACCTATGTCCTAGCCACTGCTCTCTCCTTTGGAGGCAGAAGGGCACTAATAAGGCTACGAATGCAGTAGAGATACAGTGTACATATAGCTCCTTTTGCGATTCAAGTGAACACACTGCTCACATCAGAGAACTGATATATTGAAAGGGGTAAAGGCTGGCATGAAATTACGGTTAAGTTTTATAGGGTTTGCTTGATGAAGAACACATGGGACACAAAGTCTGTTGGGTCATATCTTGCATATTACATATATGTCATATTTTCTGCAAGGTGGGACTTCTTTCCTTTTGCCACTATTTGCAACAGACTTTTGCTTTTTATATTTCTGAAATCATCTCTCTTAGAAAGCTTAAAGCTTTAAAACAAGATATGTTTTGCCTTTTACCATTATTTACATATGACTTGTGCCTTTATATATCTTATATCATCTCTCTTGATATTAGGCATATAGCTGTAATTCAAACAATATAATGCTTTGCTTTGAAATTGTTTTCTTTTCAAAGAAACTGGCTGTGCCATGCATCTTGTTACCATCAAAGGACATTTGTATATATCATTTTTCTTTTTTTTTCTGGAAAAGTCTGAGTCTTTTTTTTTTTTTTTTAGATTTGTTGTGTTCGTAATTGTCTCAATTTCTGTCAACTGATTTCAGTCGTTACATTGTACATGTCCCAGCTGGATGTGAATGCTTTGAATTCCCAGATTACAATCAGTCACATAAGTACATGGTAGATTCCTATTTGTATTTTTTGTTTTTTTTTTAGTTGTATGCATTTCCCCCTTTTCTTTTTTCAAAGTGTGGTAGTTGTTTCATTGTAGCCCTCTTTGTTCAGTGTTAGAACACCCTTTGTGGTTTTTCAGTGTATGTCGCAGTGCGTATGGTACACATTGGTACATACACATACATTGTACGTACATGAGCATATTTGTACAACTGTAGTGACTGGTTTGTACACACTTTGAAAGTCCATTTGTAGATACATGTAAAATGTCTGTCTGGTATCTACCCAGAAATGTCTGAGTGCATCCTCTACCACACATCAAAAAGATTGTCTGTGTATGATACATATTACTGTGGACTCGACCACTTTTCTGTCACGATGATGGAACGTTACAGGAAGTCAAGTGTGCGTACTTGGAAGAGGTTGTATCAAGATTGCGTTGGAAAGTCTATAAATGTTTCACTAACATTACTGATTAGGAACACTTTGAAATTAACTTGCTAAACTGTGCCATGTTCATTGCCAAGACTGCCTTTTTAAAATAGTATTTGCGAGAGATATGCTGCTTTATCCTAACATTTAAAAGTATCATTTACATTTGCTATTTTTATTGGTCTGTACCGCTTTAGATCCTTGTCTTCTGCTTACTCTGCCACATAAATATTGTACATAAAGTGAAAGTAATGAAAAAAACAACAACAACAACAGGTGCACAGTATTAGTCAAATGAAAACAACTGCACATTCATATTGAATTATCCAATGAATGTTAAAGTATCCTGGTGCTGCTGTTATGAGCAAGAAATAGTGGTTGCACATGATAATGGCTTGCAATGCATGATGGGAAGGACGCATTACAGGTATTTTCTGTTTTTAAAGCCAGATATAAATTAAAAAAAAAACTATATACCAAATGCAACCCAAGTATATGTATCACGAAAATTTATTCAAGAGAACCGAGTGTACAACTCCTATATTTGTATCTAGCTGCACTTCGTATACCCTTTGCACAAATTATACATATATTACTATTTATGACGAATTTGCAGTGCTCTTGAAAAAAACAACTAACTATTGCTCCTGATATTCAGTATATAAATTTGAATGTACATGTAGCTGTGTGCATTTTAACATGAAACAGCCAGCTAAGCATAACAGAGAAAACAACTGCCATTGAATATGCAATGTATTGCAATAACACATCAATGTCAACTTATTTGCTCTCGTGTGCAGACATTTATTTTCCCCTTACCTGTATACACAATTTTCTCTGTCTTAACAGAAAGTGATCAAAGCTAATTTAGTGTGAGAAACTGAGTAAAGACCAGCTACATTGCATCATAATATCACAACAGCAAAATAGTTGTTTGCTTTAAGGGATTTCAGGTTTAAAAACAAAACAAAACAAAACACATTGTACTAATCTGATGTGATTCTCGTGAGGTGTTAATATGCCACACAATCATGTGATGCGATGCAGTGCAACCATAGAGGCGAGTATGAAGTCTGGGCATCCGTTTGAGAAATGTAGCTTAGTTTGCCATCATTTTATTTATTCATTTCAGCAGAAAGACTAAGGAAGCTGAAAGATGCATTTGCAACACATATTTATGTATATATATATTTGTTTAAATTTATTTGTTGGTACTGACAAATATCTAGCATCGTGGATTGTATATATTTGCACATTGACGACTGCCTCAACTTTTCAAAATTCAATATGAAGTTCCATATTTATGTATGATGTGGATGTCTTGTGTCAATTTCTAGCCATCTGGGGTTGAGGGAGCGGAACCGTCTAAGCTGGCCTTCAAGGATAAGTGGAAACGGTTCGAGCAGCAGATTGATGACCAGACGCACTCAACACCAAAACAAAGTAAGTTTAACTTGACTTGTGTGTGTGTGTGTGTGTGTGTGTGTGTGTGTGTGTGTGTGTGTGTGTGTGTGCATGTGTCATTCACAGTTCTCAGAGGTTTGCCCTGTGCAGGATATGTTGTGCCACAATTACATACGTAGGTCAATTACAGCAACAGGGCAATCACATACAACGGTAGACTCTGTTGCATTATGTGGTTCCAAGTTCTTTATATTGCCAAAATTGTTTGGCCAGATTTTCTCTAAGGTGTCTCAACAGTAATTAAGATGTGTTCATTGTACATGTTTCTCTCAAAGTTTGACACAGATGTAGATAACATGGCCTCCACCCCCCCCCCCCCCCTCCCCACCTATGCAGCATAGTGCACAGATCTCATTCCAAAAACAAACAAAAATGAAAAATCATTTTTTTTAACATCTCAATTGCCAAAAATACATGACATAAATGATCTTTGAGAGTAACTGACTTCTTTGTTGTCCTCCTTGTTGCCTAGCAACCAAGAAGGTAAGCCTCGTCAGCGATCAGGACCTGCAGAAGATCAAGGAGGACGAGGAGAAGAAGATCTCGACGATGACGCCAGACGATCTCCTCAACTACTCCCGGGGGAGTCTGGAGGACAGCAGCTCACTATCAGCAAAGTAAGTCATGGGCTGCGTTCACACTTGTGAAACAGGCTTGGTCTTCCTTTGCTTTCTTTTAAGTTTGAATCGGGTTGTATTTGAGCTTTGTAAATTCTCTTATAACCTAACTAAAACTGCTCCAAAATAAAAATTCTGGCTGTTGAAAAAAAAAAAAAAAATAGATAAACTTTTTTTTTCTCTTCCCCTTTTGTAATCCTGCCCTATTTGCTCTTTATAGTTGGGCTGCGATTACAGATGAGATGTGAGGATTTTTTCATGAGTAGAACGGTTCATATTCTCAAATTAAAAAAGATAAGACATGATTTTGTTGACCTATTTAAACTCGCTCCCGAGGACTTTGTTGTAATGGGATTACACCATATATGCAAAGTTGTGTATATTCATCTGAGAACTTTTTTGAGCGTTCTTGTGTGAGCACATGGAATGATGTGATGTGCAACAAGAGTCTTGCATTTTTCTTTGCAACTTCAGCATTTCCCTTAGTCCCATCAGTGTAAAAGCGGAGACGTCAAATCACACAGAGCTGTCATCGTCGGAACTGAGGTCGCGAGAGGCCGACGAGAAAGCTAAGCAGCGGGCAGCGAGGTTCGTGGGTCTAAAGTCTGCGTTATTTGAACATGGTTATCATTTTGACGAGTTTGACTCTCATGCTCACAAGAGTTTTTGAATATCCATAGATAAAACAATGTTGTTTGCCTGTTGTATTGTAGTGAGGTTCCATTTATGATGTCATATACCTCATTTGATGAATGGTGACATTGTGTAAGTTCAACAATTGCCTTTGAGTCCCCATGCTATATCAATATATGTACAGCATGTACATGTATTATTCTTTTGTTGTTTGCAATTTTAACAATCCTTTTCTATTTTTTTTTACATGACAAATTGTTTAATCTTTGTAATGTGACATCTTTGTCACCAACTTCAATATAATTGAAAAGAAACCATTATTGAATTACAATATAATTTAATTGAAATTAAACAGTTATTGAATTGAATTGACTTGAAAGAAAACAATTCTTGAATTGAATGATTGAAATGAAACCATTATGGAATTATACTGAATTAAATTAAATTGAATGACTTAAAATAAATTGAATTGAATTTAGTTTAATTGAATTGAATTGAATTGAAATTAGGTTAATTGAATTGAGATTAACTCCCTTCTCATCCCGTCCCACCCCATCCCAGGATCAAGGCGTTGGAAGATGATGCCCTCCAAGCTGAGCGGGTCCTTCACAAGGCTCAGGAAATCAACAAACTGAAATCGAGTGCTGAGACGGAGACGGCGACATCGGAGTCCAAGCCCAAGGAGAACGGCGAGAACAACTCGGCGGGCCTAACGGTATGTTGGTAGCTCTCCCGCTAACGTTCTATTCCCCTTTTATCTATTTATTTTTAATTTTATTTACTTATTTCTTTGAGAATGAAAGCTCACAGTGTTGCCTTTGTTTGGACAAGCCTAAGAAAGACAGATTATAGTACCCCCATTGACAATTCTTAAAAAAAAAAAGAAAAGTATGGTGTTGCTGCAAGCAATAGATTGTATTATTTCTAATGTGATATAAAAAATGTTAATTGATATTTAAGGCAAATATCTGAAATTTATTTGTAATATGTGATAAACAATAATGATTTTCTTAAGGCAGATATCTGAAATGTATTTGTAATATGTGATAAACATTAGTGATTATTGATAAGGCAGATACATGTATCTGAAATTTACTCTTGATATTTGATAAACATTAATGATTACTGATATGCCAGATTTATGAAATTTGGTCATAGAGGTCAACATGTGTACCTGTAGAAGGAGTCACAAGATTTATCATTTATTGAATCAAAGAAAAAGCAACAAACTCTCCAAAAAGTTGTGTGATCATTCATCACCAAAGAGGGCATATTTACACATTTATTGACATGTTTTAACCTACTGTATTTTTGAGAAATATCACTTTGCTTAGTGACTTTGTATTTCTTTTCTGTGTTGGAGTTAACAATGTGATGTTTTTTGTCCTGTACTATTTTTTGTCAATGTACAAGAGTGTTGCAGCATGAGCATCATATGATTGTAGTGCAGACATTATTTTTCAAACTAATATTAACAGAACTTTTGCCTTGCATTGACTTGTGTTCTTTCCACATTAAACTGCCAGTGATCATTTTCATTTGCAATTTTTGTTTGTTTCTGATATGATTTTAACTTCATTCATTTCACATTGAATGATGTGTTGATGTGTCACTTATCAAACCTAGCATGCATGTCATTTTCCCCTCAACTCATAATTTCACTCAGTTTACTTGCCTTCCATTTCTACAACCTTCAGTTCTGATGTTTGATCATCTTCAAAGTCAACTGGAAGGGAATATACTAAACATTTTCTAATATCATTACCACACAATGTTTGACATGGAATACAATTTCTTTTATGACAATAGTCTTTCGCTGGCATACCTTTGGAACATTCAGATATACAAGATTTATGCGGAAAGCAAAGTCGTTACCTGAACCTAACATTTTATCAAATAATGCAGTTTCTTCAAAATCACAATAATAATAATAATGACAATAATAAATAACACTTATATAGCACTTAATACTGACGTTTCTAAGCACATTGATACGTAAAAATATTGAATTGAAATACAGCATTATGTACAACCCTGATTGATTTGTACACAATGTATATGTAACATTGGCCAGCCATGTTATTGAAGGATTTCATAATCATTTACCACATTTGTTGTTGGTTTAGAATCTGAGATGTAGCTGACACCATCATTACTAAAACATTCACATCAAAATATTCATAGCAACTGTACTGTACTGACCACCACCACTACAACTACACTACATTACATCTACTGCTGCTGCTTGTACTGCTACTATTGCTACTACAGCGACTGATATCCAGCATCATTTCAGATAATACTGCACTACAATTCTGTACTAACATTCATAATCACTCTACATTGCCATGCATACATGTATAATAATATTGGGGTTGGACCGTGACCATGGTTAGATATTTGTGCACTTTGCTGTGTATTAGTGATCACATTAACACAAAACAAAAACAAAAAAATATGCAAGCAACACAGAATTGCAGAACAACATCTGTCACAGAGTTAGTCTATATCTGCTAACATGGATGTGGATATATGGGACTGTGTAGATTTCTTCTTGCACATTTTCAGTCGTTTGCTTGAGAAAATTTATAGATGATGAATTTCCTTGTCTGAATCTAGGCGACCCTCGTGTGACAAAGCAATTTATCGAGGATTAAAGAAGTTGCACAAATTTGATCTTTCTTCTGATGATTTCTGTAAACTTTACCTGCTGTGATATTCTTGGACCACTCAGAAGTTTGAATCAATAGATTTTTACATGTGTAGATATCTCCTCTTCATGTGTACAGATATTTCTTTTTTTTTTGTTTTGTTTATAATAGCATTATTGGCAAATCATAGAATGGGAAGGGGAATAATGAGAAAAAGCCCCTGCTAGCAGAATATATGGTACATTTATCACAAGAAAATTATTCAACACCAAAATTTGCCATCTCCTCCAATGCATTGTGCTGCATGGCACAACTCACACACCCGATACATTCTGTAAGGATCAAACCCTCATCTGCTTTCATCACCCTCACAACATGTCAGCCGACGCACCCAGACTAACTGTTGCCAAGGCAACGCCAGGGAACTGACTCTGCTCGCGCAGCAGAGGGCAGTGTTCTACTAACCTGTTTCCTCTGCAAGGAGATAATATCTCCTCTGATCCACAATCAGGAATGACCTCTTGATCTCTGACCCCTGAACCTGCCTTCCACCCCTCCCCCCCCCCCCCCACAGATATCGTCGGGCCCCACGCAGCTGGACGAGATCCAGTTTATAGACGAGGGGGACGAAGGTACAGCTGTCTGTACGTAGACCATGCCGTGGGTTTGAAGCCAGGGTTTTTCTCCTTCTATTTCCTCCTCCTTTTTATTTTTTATTTTTGCCTGATTATTGCAAATCGCATGCCGATTGCGCAGCCCAAACATACCACCACTTTTGTTTTGTTTGGTTTTGATTTGCCCCTTTAAATTAAAGAGATGCCAATTTGCATTCTTAGATGATCATCCATTTCAGCTTTTATTTTCTTTTTCTTTTTTTACAATTTTTTTTGCTATTAAAAATGCAAACTATTACCAAGTTAGTTTGCATTATACATCTTATCAAGAGATCAAAACTCTTTAATCCATGATGGCAATTAGCCACCATTTTTTGTTGTCTACTTGTGGTCTGTGGAATAATCATTTAAGTTATTATCATTATTGTTATTTGTTTTTACTTCCATTTTCCATTTATAACCCAGAGCATGTGGAATGTTCATGTAGTGAGTCTTGCCCTCATAGTAAATTTAATGATCGGTGTTGTGTTTTGTTTTTCGTTCTGGTTGTTCAATGTTCAGCCACATTCCTTTTTTTGGCATGGCATTTTACCTGTATATTTTATAAAGTTTTGATATTGAGAGTGAATTCCTTATGCTACTCCCTGGCCATCTTTGGAATTTTTTGGGGAAAGTAAAAGTGCAAAAGAAATGATGTAAAAGTTGTAGTCCCATATGCTGAGACTCGTGGAGTAATAGTTGAGCTATTAGTTTTTCACGCCACCGTAGTTGTGAAGGACACTACAAGTTTATTCAGTTTATATCAGAAGACGAAATTCCATCAAGATTGTTAGTCTCGGGGGGGGGGGGGGGGGGAACACTGGGGAGAGAAATAAGAATGACACATCTTGTAAGATCAAGTTAGCCCTTTGTTGGACGCCCTTCCCAACAATTTTTTTTTGACCACTGATTTCCCCCAACCCTCTTTAGCTCCTTCCCTCCCTCAATCCCTGTCCATTGTTACAGACATATCCTGCTCAGGAATTTAACCAAAGCAAATTCAACCAAAGTAGGGGGCAAATCAGAAATGGGGAAACGCCCAGCTCCAACCTCGCACATGGTCTACGATATACTCTTACTCTTCAATTCTATGCTTCACTGTACAAAGTTTTGAATCAGTCCAAGGGATTAGGGATTATTGCCTTTTTTAATCCATCAGAATCAAATGTGATTTTATGCTGAATTAAAATAATGGAGGACAAACGCTAGTGTATGAGTATCGACAGGTATTAGTTTGGACTGCTGTATTGCTTTTTGTTCAACAAACACTTTCTCAGTTATCATTCTTTGGTCATTATTTTGCAGTCTGTTTCATTTCAGAAGAACTTTTCTGATTGCCCAGAAGATTTTGCTATCAGCAATTTTTCTGTTTGTTATTTGCTTTGTTTATGTTGAGCATGAGGCATAATTGCATGTATGATAAAATGTAGATTGATAAGATTGCTCAATCAGATATTTTCTTTTGCTGCTGATATGTTATGTGTCTCAGGATGCTAACTTATGGATGCTCTTTATCCAGAACTTTCCTGGAAATGACTCTAGAGGGGGTGATTTCTTGAATGGGGAAATTGTTCATCATGTTAGTTTGACTTCCTGTGATCAATGATGTGATTGAAATATGGCATCTTTAATCACTCCTTTCACTCAACTCTATTCTGTTTCAACAGATTAGGCAAAAGTTTCTACAAGGCATGCTGTGATTGGCAGCCTGGAGCCTGGAACGTCCTCATCGAAATGAAACAGACATTCTGATTGGCCAAAAACTGACTCTGCAGTGAAATGAGAGAGAAAGAGTGACAAAGAGGATCAAAAAACATTAAAGACAACACCAACAACAAAGAAGCAAACCCTGCAGCTGGTACACAAACTTGGATTGGTCGGATCCACCAATAGCTGTCAGCCTTTGTCCGCATGGAAGACTCCGCTTCATGGAACAAGCACTGTGATTGGCCAATCCGCTGCTTCAGCGTCCGCCTTTTTTTTCCATAAATCGACAAGTGTTTTCAGACGGAGCTCCGCCCCCGGGGAGATGCAAGGGGGGAACTCATGAATATGTATGCTTTTTAATGCGTAGAATAATGGTGGAAGAGTGCACTTTTTATAGTAGGGAGGAACCTGTTACTTAATGCTGGAGGGAAGATGTTCGTCCTCATAACGCACAGTTTTTACAGCGGTGATGTATTTGTAAAAAGAGGTTTTTAATGATGATTTGTTATAAGGAAATGATAATGTGGAATTAGACACAAACAATCAATGTGTTCTTTTGCCCACTCATGTGAAAATAAGACAGAACAGTCATCGGTGATTCAAACAGAAAAGGAACATAGAGTTGACTAAAAGTATGTGCCTGAGTTGTAGCACCTACACAGTAGATGAAAGAAAGAAAGAGAAAACGTCTAAAGATGTGATGAAGTATAAAATTTGACAAGAAAATGACAATGAAGACAAGTATGATAGAAGCATTAGTGCAGAATACAAACAAACATGGATATGTCAAGAGCCTGATGAAAGAAATATTAACAGGGGCATTGCTTGCGAGGTCTTTGAGGGGGGATTGAAATAATACACATACTTCAATGACTGCCTCCTTGTTTGCTAGGCAGATGGTGGTAGTCATCTGCACTCAGAATGTAATACTAACAGACATAGAATGAAAATTTAAGGAATTGCATGTTTATTTAATACTTTTTTTTTTCTTTTCAGTGTTGGTGTAGAAATTTTATGTGATTATTATTCTTTGCCATGTGACCTTCATGAATTCATACTGCCATGGAAATTATGACTTAAAAAAACTTTGTACAAAGAGAAGACAAAAACTATTTTACAAAGACTGAAAGATATGTATGGATAACCGTATGGAATAGTGCTCGTCTCTGAGTAATTTTAGGATTGATGTACATGTATATATATAACCCAGCTCTTCTTTATCCCAGTTGGTTTATAGAGTATGCTAGAATATAAGCCTGAGTTGTTATCACAGTGTTTGACAATTATCAGTTAATCTTTTTGGGACCAATTTAATGATGGCTTTCGCCACCGTGGATTACACTCTGTTCAGAGAAATGCTAGTGTGATCCAAACCCCCAACAAGTTCCTACGCCGCAATTATATAAAGGAAGAATGGCACATCGGAGCAAGCTCAGTCAGCGGGATATTTTCTCGGCTGCAGATGCGTCATTGTAGACGTTTTCTCCAGAGAGTGCTGCTGAGAGTCAAAAACGGCCGTTCCCATCTCGTTATCGACAAAAACCCTCGCGAGCTTTCGCTGGCCGTTGATGCGTTCTGCGTAGGTGCTGTATACTGGCAACCCACCAGTAAGTGCACAGCTGCTAGTGCACTTTTTGAAAGATGAACGTTTCGTGATCATTTTCACAATTCTACTTAAGATTCGGACGGCACATCTGCCCGGAGGGAGCCGGCCTAATGCAAGCGATATTTATACTTTTCAAGAAAACAGCAGAGCCAGGAACTGAGAGATTTTGACGGAGATGATCATAGGATGTAAAGACATTGAGTATACTTTCAAGAAATTGTAGATAATATAAAAAATAATTGTAACATATTATAATGCTGTACAGAAGTTCTAATGATGTTGTTCCATAAGCCAGGTTATATAGAAGAGGAAGATGAAAAAAAAAAAAGAAGAAGTTTTAGATTTAGATACATCAGGACTTGTGAAAACTCTCATATTGAAAAGCTGATATGATTCGTATTCATCTGTGGGTATATTTTCTGTGGTGTGAGGGAGTGAAAGAGGAGAAAATGAATTGACAGGTGTGATTGTTAAAAAACAAGAAAACAAAGCAAAGAGACTATAATCAGTGTTCCCTACTAAAGGGTCGCTGGCGGTATCCCGATAAGAATTGTTGCCTTTGACTCGTCTGCACGCGTGTCAACGTAGACGATAACAACGTTGCACCAGATCACCCAGGATAATTCCGTTTTTTTGTACCCAATGCTTACAATGCACAACCATCATCCGTGGTGAAGCATGGATTAAAAACAGAAAGACATATCGTAAGTGGTATCTTTTGAAACAAACAAAAAATAACAACAGCACAAACAACCAACCTCAGATTCTACTCTGAAAATGGGGTATTTTTGCATGTTCTAATGGAGTTTGGTGTACGGTGTACCAGCAGTGTTTCTATATGTGGCAATTATTTTGTGTGAAATCCTTGGCAGTTTACCCATTGAACCATTTTCCCAAACTTGCATGAGTTATACTTTGTTTGTATATGTAGTGGTTCTTTGTCCAATGCATTCTAGAAACATATGGGGGGGGGGGGGGGGAGGCAGGTGTAGATGATTGTTTGCAATCTTGCAAGATGTAGTCTGTCTTGCTCTTGAATACTTTGGTGTTTTTTTATTACAATCTGGTGATGATGAGCTTAGATTATGTGACTGTCAGATAATGTGGTCAGATGATTAAAATTCAAGGTGCTGTGGTCATTTTAACTTAAACTGAGAGGTGCAGAAGGTTGTATGTCTGTACATGGCTACTAATTGTATGCATCAGTGGTGGTGTGTAAGTGCCAAGATGTTCAAAGGGCACGTCATGAACATCACAATGTACAATATGTAACTGGTGTTAAGATGGCAGAATTCTATCAGTTTGGCTGTCCTCATTTGGCTGCATTTTAACTGATAAGGGATGTAGTAATTTACCATGTGACATTTTCAAATTTAAAGTAGGAGGAACAAGCTAGTTGCAAAAAAGAAAAAGAATATTGACAAAAACCAAAGAAATCATTAGATTAGTAAACTCCACTAATTCAGTGCACAGCTCTGTATGCTTTTTTTTTTTCTACGCAAGAGGAATCATGTCAAATTGGGGAATTCTTCCATGTATATATTTTTTTTTCCTTTTGTCCTTTCTTTTTCTCCAGGTAACAGCTTGGTTCATTTTTAAAGTACACTACTCTACTTTTTAAATTGTAAATGTTTGGTTCCCATTTTAGTACTTTAACTTCTGTCGTAAGGCAGTGTTTGTATGGTTTTAATTGTGTCAGCATCACACATAATCAGAAACATAACTATGATATGCAAGAAGACAAAGAAGTGATGATTAAAATCATATCAGCCAGAAAGTTGATTTAACCACAGCACCTTCCAGTGACGGGTGGGAAAATCTTGTTAATTTGGTGAAAAAACAAACAAACCCCCCAAGCACTCTAAGTCTTCAGCCTTTTTATGTAATTATGATATGATATTTTTCTAGCGTCTGTAATAATTTGATGACTACACAAATACTTCATATACCATATCCTTCCCCAATGATATACAGTGGACTCTTGTTATATGCAACTATCCTTAAAAAAAAAAAAACCCTCAAATTATTAAAAAGGGTTGTTTTTTTTTCTTGCCCCAAATTTCAAAGATTCCATTGTATTTTACTTTGTGTAATTTTAAATCCTTATATAACAAACATTTCAATATAGCAGTGATTTCATCAGTCGGAAGGAGTTTGCTATAACAAGAGTCCACTGCAACTAAACTCATATATATCCATAATATTGAAATGCAATGTCAGGAAACATAATGGCAGCCATTCCTTGTGCATTTTGAGATACGAAAAGAGCAGTTTTGTTCATTTGCTTTGTACAGTGTATATTTCTTTTAACTCTTTTATGTTTTTTTTAAACGTCTTTTTTTTTTATTGATATATATTAGGTCACTATACTATTACTTGCCAATGCACTTGTAAAATGTTGAGTATACATCATGTGTGTTTATCTATTAACAATTTTTTTAACAAGAAAATGAGCTACTGCATTGTCCTAGCAGTAGATGGGTTTCCCCTTGTCTGTATGTGCTGTTTACTGTAGCTTTGAAGCAGTGCTGATTACATCACTGCGTTTCTAGACATTACTTTCTCAAAGGGAGAAGTCGGTTTTATATTCCCACTCCTTCTGTTAGCAGCATTGTGGACTGCGAGGGCGTCCCAGCCAGCAACATTGGGTTTGTCCTTTTGTATACGGACTTTGCCACACTAACCAGCCACAATACAATACGATACGATACGATACAATACAATGCAATACATTGCAATACAATATGACACGATACAATACAGTAAATTACAGTGCAGTGCAGTGCTTTACAGCGCAGCGCAGCGCAGGGCAATTCAATGCAATGCAACACAACGCAACACAACACAACACAACACAGCACAATCTATAGCGTTCTTACAATGTACAAGGAGTAAGCATGGATCACAGGGCTTCAAAAAATGATAATTTCAATCTTGCATTAAAGGGGGTAGGGAAAATAAGCCCTGTTGTTTGTATGGTGGGGGGCCAGGGTCGCTTTTAATGCCAATCTCTGGGCAGCTTGGTTTTCTGCCTGGCTACACTGTCCCACTGCCTGTCAATCATCTGGACTGTACATTTGATTTCTATTATTTAACATGATTTCACAGCTGTGCAGGAATACCTTAATGAAAACAACACAAACACCCACGTTTTATCAAGGAAGCCGACACCCTTTCCTCCCTTAACTTGTCATTAGTTGAAAAAAAAGAATGTGCTATTGGAGTTTCAACACGCAGATTTCTGTTCTTAAAGGCGACAAGATTTTCTAGAAAACACAGATTTTGAGTTCATCTTTGTTATTCCTGTTTACGGGAAGCCCAAGGTGCTACACATGTCATGCTAGTAAAAGAATGATATATTCATCTTCACGTTTGACTTTGCTGTCTCTTCCATAGATGAATCCTTTAGGACCTATGCTTTGAATCCTTTGATTCTTTGTTTTATCGCTCCAAAGTTTAATATTAAAAGAAAAAAAAAGTGATAATTGAGGGCGGTTCTCCCACATTTAATGATTTGAATACTCTGTATATTTATATGTTGTTACTCCCTATATATCTCCCTGATGTGGCATATAACCCGATCCTGAACCTTTCTTATTTATTTGCTTCTGTCTGGTATGTATGTGAATAAGGTCGTAGCTCAAAAGCATAACGGAGGGTGTGGAAACAAATTTTGTAATATATAATGATGTACAAATACTTTTTGATGTTCGGCTTCTTTGCTTAACCTGTTTTTTTAGCTGTGGAGTTTCAAATATGCAAAGAAAAAAGAAAAAAGACACCAAAATAAGTCAGTCGACAATGCTAGAATTTATTTACATCTGTTGCTTAATTCCACATGTATGATGGTCATCATGCTTTCTGATTTTTAGATCTCATTGTAAGTGTTCAAATCTGCTTTGATTTATGATTTTGTTGTGTTTTTTACTTGAAGAAGACCACCACAAACATAGATGGCGTCAGAACATTTCGTATCGTTTGAACTCGTGTAAATATGGTTTCAGCAGCCGACTGTCTGGAAATAGTCCCTATCCCAGGCTCAGTTTTATCCATGTATCGAGTCATATTTATATTTTACAGAGACTTTGTAATGTGACATTCTAATCAAACGAAAATGTATCCCCCCCTATTTGTAGTCTCTATGTAATGTAATGTTCATGTGTGAGAATGTAATCCAATGCCTCTTTTTATATAACTTTGCTGCTGGCAAATAAAGTTCAGATCCTCTCTTTTCGAAAGGAAAACAAGACTACAGCAGCCCAGAAACACCCTAAGCGAAATGAAGAAAAGGGTGTGCAGGTTGGGATTATCGATAAGGTTGCCCGTGGTGTTAAACTTGCATTCATATCTCTTGCCACTGAAGCAGGAAACCACAGCATCGAAATGGTGTGTAGTATGCTCGATTGTCCTCTGTCTTTTAAGTTTGTTCTCTTCTTTCTTCTTTTTTTTTTCTTCCTTTTTTGAGGGAAAGTGTATGTCAATGCAAAACAGTAAAAAAAACTCGCCAAAGAAATATAAAGGGGGGCAGAGTTTCTTCATGAGACAATGGCAAATGTCACCTTGTGAACTTAGTGGGTGAGATCGAGTCTCTTCATACCAGCCCCTCACCACTGTGTAGCAATAAAAAACAGCAGAGGGAGCTATCCACTAGACAGAAGAAGAGCAGGAATGTAATACATTCTTACTTGCTGATATTCATCTGTCTGTATTTCTGAGGCAGGGTAGTCTTTGATTGACAGAGGAGGTCACTTAGCCTGTTTAGAATACTCCATAACTTCCGTCTAATTTCAGATTTTGAAACTTTTAAAATCAATGTTTTAATAACAGATCCTGTGAGTTTGTAGAAATGGTCGAAGCAGTTATTTCAAATTGTAAGATATTCAGTTAGAGCTGTGTAGTAGGATCATGGTAAAGTGTCTATCTTGATTTGTTTACAGCCTTTTTATTTCATTTTGTTTTATAAAGCGAAAGTGGGTAAGCCACAGGAGAGGTGTTAGTGAGACACAAAACCCTTCATTAAAAAAAAACAACAACACATATCCAGCGTTTTGTTCTGAAGTAATTGGTGTATGCTGAGTTTCTCACCGCTAGTTAATTAAGTGTTTTATTCTCACATTCGTAGGGTGCTCCATTCTTAATCTTGCATCTGTGTACATCTGAAAGACGTGAAAGAAACCCGGATGTTTTATATACAAATATATTATACTGTCTGTGAGTATGCCGAACACCGCTGATTTGTCGGGTAATTTGCGAGTTCAAATTCAAACAAGTGTCATTGAACTTCTGTTATGACTGGTGTTAACGTACTGTGTAGTCTATTAAAAAAAAAAAAAAAAATGAAAAACAAACGGGCCACTGCGGGAGATGTAAGGATTCTCGGATGTGTGCCGATATTTTGTATTTTATTCTGAAGATGCAAAATCTGTGAAGTATTAAATATCAAATATTACCAAAATTGTCGTATGTCATGGTGTTTATTTCCACATACACTATCTGTACCATACTGCAAAAACAGTGCGTGTTTCTCTTGTCCGGTACAGTAAATGTGACTGTTGGTGAAAATCTGACCGGAAAGATACCATGTCGATGTGTGACTTGTTCAGTGCAAAGTCCTGATGCAGTTGCTACCAGTGATTCTTATTGTGATTTGTTTTGAATAGATTTTACAGGTTTTTAGTTTTCCAGTTATGTATGATATAAACCTGCCATAGAAATGGTGTGAAAGCCATCTGCCAAAGCACCCCCAGTGTTTTGACAATGATTTTAAAGGGATCATATAGTGTTGGTTGAGATGAGAACTCGGCTTTTAACTTTTTGCAAGTTAATTATAAAAACACTTATGAAATATTAAAGAGCATACAATTCTAAGAGGAATTAATGTTTGATAAAAATCGGTTATGAAATGGTTGAGATATAAAAAACAAAGTATAACAAATCAATCATAATAAAAGATGGGCTCCACCTTATAATTAGGATTGCCTTGTTTTGAATAGCTAGGCCATTTTAAAACCAATTTTCATCAAATAAACTTAAAATTCTTCTTAGAATTATATTCTCTTTCGTTATATTGAAATTTCGTTAAAACCAAACAAATAAACAATAAAAATACAGAGTGGAAAATGTTGCAAACTGAATTTTTTACCTTGTACCTTGTTGTAACCGGAATTTCGTTGTAACCGTGTTCGTTATAACGGGAGTGCACTGTTTATGACGCACAACATTCTGCCCAGTTATAATTGATGTAGGCTGACACACTTAATACATGTATCACTGTGTGGGAAGAAAATACTGTGTCTGTTGGTGAAGTGACAGTATTCCACCTTTGTCTTTACCTCCACTCTGCTCATGTCCTCGGCCCCAATACAATTGTGTTGTGCATTCTTTCTTTCACACACACACACGCACATACTCTTTTTCACCTTCATACATCGACTGTCTCAACCGTTTTATGACCTTTTATCACATCGTGAGAGAGAGAAAAGGTAAAATCCGCTGATGTCATTGCAAAATACCATTTATTTTGTATAAAAACACCATAATTGGGTACTTGGGCTATTACAAGCAATGCTTGGTTGTACACTTCAATTCTGATGGAAACCATCAAAAACTATAAGAAAATACATTGGAAAAAATAATATGGTGACATTGAAAATATAATAACCCGACTCAAAGGCAGGATCAATCTGTACCTAAAATCTTAATGAAAATACATTATTGGTAAGTCAACTGTTTTACCTTATTTATCACACACTATTTTAGCATAGCTGGAGAGTGTCTTACCTAATGTACTTTCTTGCAACACCTACCACAGTGACATGCTGAATATATCACACTAGCTATTCATGATGCACCACACACCCTCAACTGACAAATTTTTGACAACCACTAAACTACAGGTACAGCATACTACAGGCTACACACATCACAATTGCTCACAAATTCCCTCATTGCCAATTCACATATACACAGTCATGACACAGTTTTCAACTCACTTGTAGAATACAGTGCATTTTTGTTTTTGTTTTATCATCTCATTTCCTGGCAATTTAAAATCCACTGGCAACTACAATTACTCTTTTTTTTCACACCCCCCCCCCCCCCCCCCCCCCCAATATACATGTAAGCACATAATGCCGTTTTGGAGATGAGAAGTTCAAAGAATGCACTTGTATACTACATACAACTGTACTGTACATCTGTAAACTGTACTAACAAAAACTCGCACTTGATGAAACTACAGGCAACTCCCCAAAGTCCCTGGTACTGGCAGTTTTCTTTTGTTACATTGAAATTTTCTTACAGGAGGAAAAAAATGGTAGAGTCACAGCCCAGTGTAGATGTGAGCTGCAACAGTGAAAGGGTTCAAAGCAGGCTTAGATAGTACAGCAACTTGGGGTGCATTACATTACATTGCATCATAGCCTGTGAGTTGTACTGCAATATCACTTCTGCTTCTTGGAAAGGCCATGTGTGTGTAAACACTTGCTGAATGTGAATTGCGAAATAAAAGCAGAAGAAAAAGGAGCAGATTAAAAGTTGCACAAGACTAAGTTTTCACAGAGTAAAGACAGAACAAAGACAGACCCGTGCCTGACAACAGAATTTACAAATTATACCGCACTTTCATGTCCGTTGTGTGTGCACATACAAGTGCGAAATTCATTTATACCAACACTGCACAGTGATGGTACCCAGACCATTCCAGCCATAAACCACGTAAACAATGTTATTACAGATCACAGTAGTCCTTTCTTTCTTCTCACAAGCCCTTGAAAATTTTCACCAAATTTTTTTCCATAGACGGCATTTGGGGTTTAGGAAAGCATGCTTCAAATTTAGCATCAAAGTATCAGTGAGTTTGGCAGTGACAAATGAAGTAGTTGTGTACATGTATATTGTAGTTTCGTTGAATTTGACCCGCATCTTCTGGTTGCCTTACAGCTGGAGGAAATATACTGGCCAGAGTAACATAGGTAAAATACCTAGCTGGAATTCTTAAATACAACATATATCTATAAAGAGGAGCTTATGTTTTGAGCTTTAAACAGCTAGCTTCTGATCCAGACATTATATTGCATTCCCCCCCCCCCCTTTTTGTTAATGACAAACTGAAACCTGTAGAGAGCTGTGAAAACAGAATTTTGCACTATTCCTCCAGTCAATTCCATCTAGACATACTGTATCTGTCCATTATACAATGTATGTCTATCATGATGTAAAAAAAAACCTTCACCCGTTTCATCTCAACTAAAAAAGAAAAATTATCAAAATATGCCTACTTTCTAATACCTACACCAAAAGAAAATACACCTTAACAACATTTCTGCTGTCTTGAATTCAAAGCACCAAACACAGTCAGTACTACCTATGGCGTGTACAAGTTATATGAACTAACCAAGTCCTACACCCTACACATTTTAAACAGCAAGTTCATAAAAGAATATCAAGTCGAAGAAGAGTGTTAAATATGACAAAAAGTTATTATTTGTAAACTTTAACTGTCTAATATTACAACCTGTACACGATCATAAATTTGAGAGAAATATATAAATCTAAAGTTAAGATCTGACTGGACTACCCTCACTTCCCTTGCACATGTTTTTTTTTTTTTTCCCACTTTCTCTTCACATACTTTACTGGCGATCAAAACACACATCAAGAATATACATTCCATGCACGAAGTAGAATGACTTTCACGTGCCAAAAGAATATTTGCTCACCGTCACGGCATTCCATACAAAGTTTTGCCTTGCATTGCACACTCAACATTTACAGCTTCCAACATCTTTAAAATAACTATACAAGAATTAACACTACTTTTCTTTTCTTTTACCATTTTCTTTTTTAAATAAAACATCTGTTCAATGGTGAGGAAAAGCAAAATATACATTGGTATCAGTTTTGCTAAGTTTTCACTGCATACAACCATAATCAACACTGCATGAATTTCATGGCTCGTTTTTTTTTTTTTTTTTCTTTCTTTCTTCACATTATTTTTATATTTTAGGGAGAATTTTCCTGTGAAAATTAAACATACTTCCGCAATATCACCTCCAAGTTATAAGAATTTTGTAAACACTATAATTAGAGTTTATCTATAAAGCTGAAAGGAAAAGAAAAACTGATTAAGATATACACTTCCAAACATTCTTCTTGTGTCATTCTGAGAGCATACAAACCAAGTCAAACTTATTTAATAGTCATGCATAACTCAATTACTCAACAATCAAAACATATTTTTTATCAAATGTTTTAGTTTATCAATCATCCAACTGCTACCAAAGTTTCTTCATCATCTCAAGTGTTCACACAATTACATTTATCATTACCTATATGCAAACATATGAAAATATTTCACCTAAAAATAGAAAAAAAAATGTAATGAAACTGAAAATTAAACTGTCTACATTTCAACATACAACCGTAAATTGAATGAATGCCTTACTTTAAAAGAAAAAAAAAAAATTGACATTAACCTGCATAAATGAAGACTAAATTTGATGAATATATTAAATCATGGCTGATGCTTTTCATTTTTCATCAATAAACCACAACATATCATCTACAGATATATAGATATATTACATATTTTCTGCATACAGCTTATTAATTGTAGCCCATTGCACTACTTCTGACAAGACAAGATTTGCAAGTACTTACATTTGTGGAATTAAATCATAAATCTAAACAGTTATTCGACATAATTTCATACACTAGGAGCAAAATACAAATCATGAGAAACCAGTAAGACATTTTGATATTTTACCCTGGAACATATCATCTTTAGAAAGTATGGTTCTGTTACCACTGGAGCAATGAAGAAGTAAGGTATGACATTGTAGCATACCCAAATTCAAAACCAATTATAAGTATTAGCCAGGGATGAAACTTTATGCAACCATTGGAACAAATTTTCTCTTTGTTAATAAAACTATTAGAACAAATTCTCTTTGTTTTAATAATTACCATCAATACACGGCTTATCACATTTCATTGTTGCAGCAAAGACAATCTGAGCATGTAAATTTCCTTGGAATATTTGACACGTACCATACCAAAATGACAGTAAATAGAGGAATATGAAATCTTTCTTTCCTTAAAGGAACATAACCTCATATTGCAAAAGTGGCAATGTACACCTTAAATGAAGTCTATTCATATTTCTCGTTTTTGTTCTTCTTAAATATCTTATTACATCTGATTACAAACAATGCAAGATTAACAGTACTTCGTGCGTAGGCGCCCAATCTGTGTTACATTTTGAGGTACAAATGTACGTGTACACGTGTATCGAGGATTACCCTAGGATTTGACAAATATACTTGTAGGAAACATCAATTAATTTGTTGGCTGGCACAACAGACTTGTTCCTCCTTTAACCCTTTGAGGACGGGTCTTTGATACAAGACGGATTTGCCATAGACACCTGCTCGAGTATACTTGGGACTCGCCCTCAACAGGTTAATTGCTTTTCCCATTTTCTTTTGGCACTTGTTCCCCCTTACGAGTCATTCTGCTGTCCACTATCACCTAGTCTTGTCATTCTGGCAGAGTACTCACCATGGGATTACCAAACCATGTCAGAAGCTCTCACAACATGGTCACTGTTTGAGAATCAAATCTATTCACAAAACTGAAGGGTCTGTTCCTTCTAGACTAATGACACAATGACATTATAAAAGCAAACAATGATCTCATTAATTCATTTTGGTTAAAAGTCTATACAGAGTTGAGTTACATTTCTTTGAAGAGGGCTCTTAGAACATTCATATACTTTTAAATGATTTTGAACAATCTTAATGACGCTAAAACATTTCACAGAAATGGAGCAAGTCTTCAACATGGAATTACTACATGTATCTTTGCAATTCATAGCCATGACAGACGAGAAGCCATTTTATGGTTTAGAAAAGCACACACGCACACACTAAAGAAGATGAACCTGAGGTGCTTAGACATGAAGCATCCTTGCTTACAACAATGGCATTACAAGCAGTTTTACAACACGGATGCATTAAATACTGTTGCTTACTACTCAGTAACAGTAACATTACATGCCACAGCAACTATGACATAAAGTATCAAATAGTGTTGCATACAACACGGTTGTAACAAGGACATGCATTTATATCAAATTCCTTGGTGATTCACACACAAACTATACAGTTTGCCTCAGACTCAGCTTAAAATTTCACGTATAGTTTTGTTTAAATTTGCCAACTTAAGTGATTGAATTGTGGATATACATGTAAGTTCAAGGCTTCATAAATGCACTACTTTTGACAAAAAAACAGCAGAAATGCACAAGAAATACAGGCTTGTATATGTTAACATGCATTACATTATTAACTAGAAATGTCGCTTTGGCGACTGGTATGCCTCCGCCATAATGCATGATTTTCCCAATAGGTCTAGATAGTACATGTGGACACTGTGTGATTACATTTTCACAAAATTGGCCAAATATTGGAATGACAAGTTTGTCACAAATGTGTTGAATGTTCACCTTCCTTGACGTAGGTTTAATTGGATGAATAGGAGAGCATGTATCTAGGGATTTAAGGACTTTAACTTGACTTTGACCCATTCATACATTTAGGCATTGAGTAATTTTCAAGGTACAGGTGGGGAGAAAAAGTGCAATTTCTGAATTGAATAGTAAATTGTTACCATTTTCATCTGGCCCTTGACCCTAAAATTCATAAGATAATTACTTTCAGGTAGAACATGCATAATATGTACTAAGTTTCAAGGTAACTTGAGCCACTTCCGAGATATGGAGGAAAAAGTTAGTTCAGCACTTTCACTTGATCTTTGACCTTTTGACCTTTGAGGCAAAAAGAGAAAAAAAAAAACTTTCCAGAGAATTTCTATTAGGTTACACATGCATACACCAAGTGTAAAAAAATAACCCTGCTGGCATTGCATAAATGTGAGGGTAATAGTAAAATTTTGAAGTCTTGCACTTGACCTTTGACCCCTGACCTTTGACCCCATGAACCCTACATTCTCTAGATAATCACTTCCAGTCAGTACATGTATATACTATGTTCCATGAAGATACCTTGAACAATTTTCCAAGGTACGGAGAAAAAAAAAGAAGTTTTAATATTTTTACATGACCTTTTGACCTTTGACCTTTGACCTCATGACCCAAACTTTCACCAGAGAATCTTATTTGGGTAATACATGTATACACTAAGTTTCAAGAAAATCTCTTCAGGCATTCAATAGATATGGTAGAAATAGTGAAATTTTATGTATTTGACCCTGACCTTTTGACCTTTGACCTTTAACCTCATGACCCAAACTTTCACCAGAGAATCTTAATTGGGTAAAACATGTATACATTAAGTTTCAAGAAAATATCTTCAGGCATTCAATGGATATGGTGAAAATAGTGAAATTTATGTATTTGACCTTGACCTTTTGACCTTTGACCTTGAGCATGTGCACCCAAAAGTTGATAGGCACAACTTCACCCCCTAATACACATACATGCCAAGTTTCATTAGGATACCTCAACAGGTTTCGATAGTTACCTTGTCCACAAAATTCATTACGGACGGACGGAAGGACGGACGGACGGACGGACGGACGGACGGACGGACGGACGGAAGGACGGACGGACGGAAGGACGGACGGACGGACGGACGGACAACCCGAAAACATAATGCCTCCGGCACCACTTCGTGGCGGAGGCATAACAACAATACATGGTTGAGGTCTGTCTGACATGCGTTACAAGTCAAGCACATTCTTTCCAATGAAATTCAATTTCATAAAATGTATTTGTTGACGACTTTTTGCCACATTTGAAGATATGGTTGATAAAACTGCAAAAGGACATAAAGTTATGAAAGCCTAATGGGTTTCTACAGAGCACACTAACTTTTTTTCCCCACTGCAAATATCTACCCGGCTATGATTGTGATAACTGGCCACTGTTGATTCATCCTGTCTCCCACTGTTTCCATAGCAACACTTCCTTGCCATAATAACATTCAAACCCCATCCACGTTCTGTATGACTGTGCAGCTAAGAGACATGTTTGACGTGTTAACGCATCCTGCTCACTCTTGAATTGGACAAAAATATCTCGAGGCACCTCATCTGGATTTATGCCATCATCCCGGGGCTTGTGGGGTGAAACTGAAGAACTCAGGGGGGCAAGTTCCATGGGCATGGCCCTATAGAGGGGCGCAGGTGCCTCCGGCCTTACCTGGCCCCAAGGAAGGTGATGGCGGCGTAGTTGGTGTGTGCATTGTGCTTCGTGTCAATGTGGATCTCGTCCCCGTCCTCCATGTCGTAGCGGCTCATTGGAAGGAGGTCCTGAATGAGGTGGTTGTACTCCTGCAGACCCGACGGACCCGGGGCCTTGGGCACATGGTACAAGCTGAGCATTCTGGGGTGGCACAAGAGAGAGTGCGAAATTGAAAAAGCAATTTACAAAATGTATGCGCGGAAAACAATGATGACAATATTGATGTTTACACATCTGCTTTTCTCGACCTCTGTCTTTCATGTTACTTTCCCATTTGTTACCTTATCTGTCACTATATCACAACAATGATAATGATCACAACTTCAACAACACTGTACTAGTACCATTGCTAGCACTAATACCATTATTATCTATACAATGTATATTAATTATTTTCATCACTAATACTGATATCATTATTATCACCATCATCACCATCAACAGTACAGCCATAATCACCATCATCTTTATGAGCATTTACACAGTACTTACTACCATTACTCATATCATCAAAGCCATCATGGCTTCATCAAAAACACCAGCAACAATAATGATATGAACAACAAATTACAATAGCAAAGTCATGTGAATGTAGGCTACGGAAAAATATGTACAAAGAATGTATAGGAAAAATGTCACTGATCTCCAGGAAATTTCAGTGGAAGGGAAGTGGCCTGGATTCATTTTTTTTTTTTGAAGACTGAAGACACGTTTTGATTTCTATAATTTGTTCTTTGTGTTCTCATATCAATGTGATTGCAGTTGGACCTCCAGCCAGTTCTTGCGGGTTAAAGGAAAAGTATCCCTGGACAATTACCCCTACTCCCCTCGCCCGATACGTCCCATGACCTTAACCCTAACGCTAATGTAGTAATCCCTTACATGACCCTAACCCCAAAACCCTGACCTTAATCATCACTCTAACCCTATCACAAACCGGTATTTAGCCAGGAGGTAATTGTCCTGATTTGGTTCTTATGAATAGTCCTCAACACAATCCAATATGGGCATAACGTTTGTAGTGACACGCCCTTACCCATAATGCTTCTTGACGAGTTTGGCACAGTACTTGCGGAGGTCGCCGACGTACTGAATGATGGAGATGTTGTCCTGATGGATGCAGCTTCCTTTGTAGATGAAGGAGAGGAAGGCGTATTTTCGAAAACCGCGCCCGATGTTGACGTCAACGATGGGCTTCAGAACTCCTGGAAGGGTCAACATTGAGAAGTGGTGTTGTCACAATAGGTCAAATCAAGACAAAAACTAAACAGAAAATACTAGAAAAATGCAGTAAAATTACACCACACATAGTAGGAATTATGTGGAATCATTTTTACCATCATACTGTATACGCCGAATATTTCGGAGGTTTTTATTTTCGCAAATTTCGCAAGTCAGGTGCTATTCGCGAATTTAAAGACACGCGAAAATATTGACTCTGATCCTGATGTGGATATGACATATATTTCTCCGTTCATTACAAGACTCCACGATCGCGAATTTAACCACTCGCAAAATTGTCGGGAATTCCCGATTCCCGAAAATATATGGCGTATATACTCGCGAAATATATGGCGTATACAGTATATCTATCCCCTTGCTTATTCCTTTAACATTTAAATTGTCCTCTGCTTATCTCTTTGTCTGTTAGTCCAGCTGTCTGTCTGTTTGTCAAACTGTGTCTGTCCCCCTGTCAACCTATTTGTTTGTTTGTTTGTCTGTCTGTCTGTCAGTCCATCTCTTGATACATGTATCACTCCTTCCATCTGCCTGAATGTCCGTCAGTAAGTTACATTGTCTTACCATGTCTCTCAATGAGCTGCTCAATCCAGGCGGGGGGCTCCTGCTGGTCGTGGAAGTGCCTGATGAAGAACCTCTCGCTCTTCTCCCGCTCCTCATCCTGGATCTCGCTGCCGTTCAGGAGACGGATTTTGGGCAGACTACAGAAGGTGATGGGGGGGGGGGGAGATCAGATGGAAGCTGTTTCATCATGTTGCATCGACAGTAAAGATGGTTTAGTTTGCTATCACTCTGTGAAACTAATTCCACAAGGGCATCAAATCTGGACAAACAATTTTTGACTTGCTTATCTGTTTAATACTCTTGCACAATAATCTTGAAAGTTTGTAGAGATTTTGTTCTGATAATTTGGTTTTATTCAAGCATTTAATAATTACACTATTATTATTCTAAATTTTAAAATCATATGAAAATCTCTTTACTAAGATTTGAGCGGCAGCGCTTGACTAGTAAAATTGTCAATAACTTTGCACAGAGACATGGAATTGGAAAAAAAAAATTGCTTTGACTTTCCTAAAAATCACAAAGCATCTAGTAATTCTCAGTATTTCATATCAACGGTCAATTTGAATGTGAGTTCTGTTCGTCATATTCTGAACTGCACCTATCATTTGTTATTTTTGTATCTGCAAAGATGATAGAAAAGGGTATCAGCAAATGTGCAAAATAACACCACTACAACTATTCTTTGAACCACAAGTAATGAGCTGTTTGTATATTTCTGCAAACCGGGTTCTCCCTCTTTCATCATATCAAGGGATTTAAATTAAAGCAGGTGCTTGCTATCCGCTCCACTATCTACACAGAAGTATACTGTTGTATCTATTTGGTTGTTCCTCTGGCAATGATGCGGTTACCTAGCAACCAGCAGCTTTCTCCTCTCATCTGCAGCGAGGTCTCTCATGAATGGGATTCCCTGGAGGAAGCCAAGACCAACAATTACTTTAAATACTGAGATCATACTCTTTTGCTAATTAGATTTCAAGGTCATCAATACTAATAGAATGGTTCGGCTATGTAATTTTGTATTGAGGGTAAAACTGCATAATCCCACTTAACAAATGACAAATCTCGCAGGCAAAACATACAATTGTAGTTCTCAGAAGGGCTCAAAATTCATCTTCCACTATTAGAAATTTGCTTGTAATACCTCAAAAGGGTCTACCAAGAATCTTGTCTGGCTGACGCAATTTGTCAGGATAATGAGTTGTTTTGGAGCAACTTGAGATCAAAAGCATAAAATAATTTTGATTGTTGCACAAAAACTTTTATTTCACAAGAGCCTGCCCAATTTTGTAGTGAGTAGGTAGAATGTTTAAATACATTATGATCCATTGTGCACTAGCAATTTTTTTTTTCCAAACAAGCTGCACTTGAGATCAAAAGCATAAAATAATTTTGATTGTTGCACAAAAACTTTTATTTCACAAGAGCCTGCCCAATTTTGTAGTGAGTAGGTAGAATGTTTAAATACATTATGATCCATTGTGCACTAGCAATTTTTTTTCCAAACAAGCTGCATGCGAGTCACTCTTGTGCATTAAGATGGATGGATACTGCTATGGCCCAATCTGTTGATTATCAATGCTCGATTACAAATCATTATGTAGCAACCGAGATTGGATGTTGTCAGATTGCAAATAAAGTCAGTTTAGCTCTTTGGCTAATATTTCACATTTTTGTTGTTACAAAACTGAAATCATGTCACGTTATTTCACACATTTCTCATGCATATATACGTGTGTGTGTACATTTTAAAGCAAAACTCAACAATTTCTGCAGGCATATGAAAAAGTTATGTTTCTTTTTAAAAATACATTTACTACATATATATTGTATAATCATGTTGAACTTGTTGTAGATGTTGAAAAACAGAGAATGACTGTCTTTGATATAGAATGATTACCACTTCAGCATATGGCAACAAACTAGATTCTGCACACAACATTTGCTGTACATCACAGCATGTCCACAATGCCAAGATAATTCATCTATCCTTATATACCGATATATATCTAGATAAACAAAACAAAACAGGAGGCTTACAATGTAACTTCTATTTAACCTCAAATCAACAAGGAAATAATATCAAAATTACACCTGCTCGATGAAATTTTCCAAGAATACAGAAGAAACTATATTTGGCGCAATAATTGCAATGACAGACAGGACAAAAGTTCCACCTTGAACTCACCTTTATTCTTAGAGATTCTAGGCATGGGAACATCCTAACCGCCTCTACGTCAGCCCACCCACTGATGAGCGTCTTGGTAACGCAGAGGACCTTGAGGTGCAGAAACGGCACCCATGGCACGCACTCCTCCTCCCCACCTTGCATCGACTCCTCCTCCTTGGTAGGGAAGTCCTTGTCTTCCCACCTGTTGCCTGGCAAAGGGGTGTCATCCTCCTCGTGCCCGATGGCCTCATCGTCTGCATCCCACGTGACCTCAAAGTAGGCAAACTTGTCCGTGTTGACGTCAATTTTGGTTTCCACGTCCTCCGCCGGTGCTTCTCTCTCCGGGCTGGAATGTTTGTGGAGCTTTCGGTGTTTCGACCGCTTGGGCTTGGAGTTCCTTGGTGAGACGCGAGGGGCGCCGTGCTCGCTGATGTCAGGGAGGGTGCCACCGTTGAGCAGCTGGCGATTTGAGGGGCTTCCCTTCGGCATCGAGTCCCCTTCCTCTGCACCCTGCTTGGTGCAGCCGAAGCCGGAGTCCGCCAAGCCATAGAGGTCGCCGTCTTCAGATCCCTGGCTGGCGAGGCGATGCCGGCGGTCGTGGCGCGGCGTGTTCGGCTGGCTGTCCTCCATCCCGCTGTCGTATGACGCTGGATCCGCCACTGTGGTTGCAGTCGTTGATGTTGTGGCTGTTGATGTCCCAACTTCAGCCGAGGTCTGGACCCCTTGGTCCTGGGTGCTGTTGATAGTGTCCTGGATCAGCTGGTCTAGGATCTGGTCCACAATCTCCTGGTGCTCCATGGCACACTCATCAGGTGAACTCTCTGGACCTGGTTCCATCTTTTCAGATGCCTCCTGAAATGAGATGTAGAAACCA
The DNA here is from genome assembly GCF_964275005.1 of Diadema setosum. Classification (NCBI taxonomy): domain Eukaryota; kingdom Metazoa; phylum Echinodermata; class Echinoidea; order Diadematoida; family Diadematidae; genus Diadema; species Diadema setosum. The sequence goes on along the minus strand of NC_092700.1, from coordinate 26,031,198 downwards.
TTCACAGCTGGTGCTATCACAAGCGCGAAATGTTATAGGGCAAGCATAGAATGAATGCAATACATGCTTCCATGCTTTCAATATGACACTGAACTCAACCGAGGTAAAAGTTTGCTGGAATGAAATTAACAGATGAGTATAAGAGCCTTTTCTTTCCTGATTTACACTGTTATTAAAACATTATCACAGATTAAAAACAAAAACAAACAGGGGGAGGAAATTCCCTACATTCAGATTTAACGTGATTTCTCAAAATCACAAACAACAAGCTTCTACTCTAAAGGATCTTACATGTGAAGTTAGGTACTCAAACTTGCGACTTCTGCTTGAAATTCAACAGTCCTATCCCATCTACTGTAAACGTCATCAATATTCTCACGCAATTACTTTTTCGTGCTGAGCAGCTCAAAAACATGTTTGCGGGGTCTTGAGTTCATGCTAATGCCATTGTCAACCCATTCAAGACATGCAGAGAAAACAGTGAAGGCAGTTTTGCAGGTTTATAGAATTCGCGCCAGCGAAGAGTAAAACGAAATACAGGAAAATCAATGTACCACAAAAATTTCTTGAATAGTGTCTCACCTCTTGGTCATCCACATAGCCTTCCACAGTGTACTTGATGTCTGTGAGTGGGTTTTCAGACAGCATCAGGGTCTGAAGCTTTGGGAGGAGGCAAAGACAGGCCACCTGCTCCCATCTGATGACACAAGGGGTGCAAACAAAACAATGATATATAAAGAAACAAGGTAAGGACATTCAACTTGATGAACTGATTATTTACACATCAATGTAGGGCAATTTGTCAATCAGTTGCAAAGGTGAGGACAGAAACAATATCCTATCAAAACAGACCTGATTGTCATCTGTTTCAAGAAAGTTTTATTTTATTAGATGGTAACAAAGTTCACTCTGAGATTTCATAGCCAACTTGTGCATGAACAAACCTTCCATGCACAAACATTATGTGAGCTTTTTCTTTAATTGATAGTTAATTACCCTCTTGTTATTTCAAAACAAGGTGCAAATTTTTCTTGAGTCAACAATTTTGTTATTGTCTCGACTTCAAACTTCAAAAAGTCACAACTTCTTAGCAGAATGTCAGACTTGCCTCAAACTTCACCCAGGTGTTCTACTGATATTGCTGCATGTATTACATGCAATCCCCATGAAAATTTGGGTTTCATCCTCCTTTTTAATGTCCTATCAGGAGGAGCAAAGCATACAGTACCTGGTGAACTTGTTGTCAGTGAGATGCAGGGTCTGTAGACGGGGGAGACAGCGGGCTAGTAATTTGCCAGACAACGGTATGTCTTCATAACCTGGAGCAAATGGACAAAGGGGTCAAGAGGAGAGTATTCTCTCATAGCAAGAAAAAGGAACGAGTATGTAATATTGTCATTTGTAGACACTGGTTCTCTAACAGCAAGAACTTTGCATTCCCAGGAAAGGGTAGTAATGAGTGGTATTACTGTATAAGGTCTAGGCTATACAGTAGCTAGATGTCTATGAACCTAATATAACAGATCTAGACCACACACTACAGTTATCTGTCGGCCTGTCAGGCTAGCTGCATATAGACTACTACCCAGTATTCTAACAGGTCCAACAGTTAGTCTAGTGATACATCGTCATGTGTTTTTTCTCGCATGCCCACAAGAAGACATATAGATTTCTGACAAACAAACTAATGTTTCCAACAACAAAAAATGATTGACACAAAAGAGAAACGACTATTCGCAATAGAATGAGAGAAAGTTGCGAGAAGAATGGCTTGGCGAGACTAATCATACTTAAAGATATGAACACTCTGTGCTAGAGAAATGACATGTTAAAAGAAGAATGATTATGAAAAGACAAAGTTTACAAAAACAAGAATGGTTTTTTAAAAAAAGAATGCTTTGCAAAACGAAGAATTGCTTGTGAAAAAACAAACAGTTTACAAAAAAGATCAACGATTTACAACAAAAAAAAATGGTTGAAAAAAGACAACATGATTTGAAACAGGAAAAATTTCTCATGAAAAGACAAACAGTTTATAAAAAGATGAATGGTTTATAAAAAGATGAATGATTTTACCCTTTGCAATTAGAGGAATGGTTGTGAAAAAGATGAAAGGTTTGCAAAAAGATGAAAGGTTTGCAAACAGATGAATGCTTACAAAAGACAGATAATATGTGAAAGTGAAATGTTTTTTTAAGAAGATGAATGGTGGAATATTTAATTCCCTTCTGATGTATCATACCCCCACCCCTCAAAAAAAAAAAGTTTCATTCAGTTTCTGCCTCAAGTTGACTTTCAAAATGCTGAGTAAGAGCAGAAACCACAAACTAGTGGTGAATTGCAATTTTGAGCTTACGTGATATTAGTGGCAGCTGCTCACTAGAAAACCAAATGACCATGGCAACAACCATCACTGATGACATCACTTTGGTGATGAAGCAGTTGTATTCACACACTAGTACCGTGAAGCATACAAAATAATACCTCAAACTCTTAATCCACATATGAATAGCTTAAAGGGTGTTCAGCCGGCTTGGCAGGTACATTAATTATCAATTTATACACCCTTGTTCTGCAGTCCGTATTTTGTGCCAGAACATTGTGCTGCACTGGAATATGTTTTGATGGGTAATACTGAGCCCAATGTATAATGCAGGTAATTTGTTTGTGTGTGCGTGCGTGTGTGTGTGTGTGTGTGTGTGTTTGTGTTGATTCTTTTTTTCTTTTTCATGTTTTTGGAAGTACATTCCTTTAGCCCTCTTTAGGCAGCAGGTCTCTTCAGATACATGTAACCCTCTTTGGGGGGGGGGGGGGGGGCTAGCCCCCCCCCCCTACTGTTTGTGCACCATACAAAGGAATACATAAAAGGTGTCATCACTTTGGGCCCCCCCTTTTTTTTAACCTGGAAGTACGTAAGTGGCAGTCAAAAGAAATATATAGAGATCTTGAAGTGTGAGTGCGGTAAGGTTATGTTTTTCCGCTGAAGACCTTTTTTTTTTTGCTTGTCAGCTGAAGAAACTTGGAAGTGGAAGGGGAGAGATGAGCTGAAGACCACCATTTTTTTTTTTTTTTTTTTGCTTGTTAGCTAATGAAACCCGGAAGTGGGCCCCCACTTTTGAAAACGCTCCGCTGGCACTGATAATGTCTTCAATGGATTTGGTAACTGAACAAGTTCATATACAACAGTTCTGTAAAACTACCTTTACTGCACTGCACAGAGAGATACATGTACTACTAGAATTCAAAATACATTCAATGAACCTTTCTACAGATTCAACAAGTTTTGCACTCGCTTTCATAAATTAAGGTCTGCAGCCATCAAGTTAGTTTTTTTTTTTCTTTTTGCTGTAGTTTGTCATTGTTTTGTTTTCTGTTGCCACAAACTGCAGCCTTCTATTTCACACCACTGAGACACTGTGCAAATGAGGAACACTACTACCAGGATATGCACTTGCCCTAATCACATCACACATCAGAGATGGCCTCAACAAAAGATATGGTTCAACTACTAATTGCACATATTCAAGCAATGTTTGGAAGTATCTCTTGATTATGTCGTTTTGTATGTACATTGTATATCAATCATGTTTGATTAATGTGCCATACTTACCATTCTTACTCGCATGGAGTTCTGTCAGGCATGGCAGCCTGCCTGTTACCATGGCGATGTCCTCCCATGACACACAGGTGTTGTTGAGGACCAAGTTCTCAATTCCAAATGTCACATCGGAAAGCTTCGTTAGGCTTTTCTGTGCAAGCAATACAAGAAATGAAAACTGAGTACAGCAAACAAATGCATAAGGTGTACCTTGTGAATTGTATTCTATCCTTAATTTTACTTTCATCAAAATATACCGATGTTTGATACTGACTTTCCTCAATCGCCTTTCACCTATTCAAGTCCATCACTGCATTACAAAATCTTTGTTGGGACATAGCTGAGATCAGCTATACAGCAATGTATACAGGTTTATGTCAGTAAAAAAAAGAAGAACAGATCGCAGTGTGCCAACAAAAACAAATACAATAGATGTACCAAAACAAAAATTGTCTGTACCTTTGGGTCCTTGAGGTTGTTGCCGCTCAAGTTGACAAACTTGAGATTGTCCAGGGCTCTGAATATGCTAATGACCTCATGCCAGCAGCCAATGAGATTGTTGGAGAGGTCCAGGTCGGTGATGTTGGGGCAGAGGGAGGTGAGGCCTTCTGAGGGGATCCCTGCATGGGTGACTCCTCCCATGGAGAGGACCTGTGGAAGCAGCCAATCACAGATTGCTATTTGTTATAAAACAAATACAGCACAGATCCCAAGTGTATGAAAGCATCATCGTATGAGCATACTGGGAAAGTTCGTGGAGAAAGGCTGCCTTGATCCTTACAGTGGGAATACAAAGACAAGGTGAATATATCTTTCAATTTAAGCAAACATTTGTGACTGAGAGTGTTGTCTCCAAAATATGATACAATGTAATGAATGATGACAATGAACATCAATGTGAAAAACAAGCCTACTACACTCAATAGCTGCTGAAAAAATTTTACCTGAACGTAAACCATAGAGTAATAAGACCCCCTGATTGGTATGCAGTAAAGCATTAGTTTGGCAAAATGTCAGTTTCACTTATCTGGTTGTACATAATGCATAACTACCACAAAACTGTGTCTTTTCAATTGTCACAGAATAAACAATGAATCTAGATTTGCATACTTCGGATGAAAACAGGTATGTCAACACTTCAACCTTGAGCTGTTGTATCTCACCATAACAAACTATCACGATATCTTCTTTGTCGGCTCATTTGTTTTGAAGAGCATGCTTTGTTGCACAAGAATGTCTGAGCTGTATTGTGAGAGGCCATTTCTAATATGGCACGTGTATTTGCAATGGAATTTTGTAGTTTGATTTGTATAATATGAGAACTAGTGCACAATGTGAATGCTGTATCTTTCTTTTTCTCTCATTCTGTTACATTTAACCTCAACTGAACTGTACTGATGAGCAAACATGCATACATACTTGTATGCATGACAACATGTACACACAAATCAAAACTTGATACCATATCACACACACACACACACAAAAAAAAAAAACCAAACCAAGGTAACTTATGATGTGAATGTGTGTGTGTCTGTGTTTTTGTGTGTGTACAGCGTAGGTCTATGCTCATGGGCGTGGGCACTGTTTGTGTGTGTATAACAACCCACCACCAATGTGAATCTGTCAAGGTCCCCTTCAAAACCAACAATCCATCCTAAAGCTGAAACCATTGTTATTCTGTGAGGTTTCTATAGGATTTGCTGCTCCACATATCCTTTCTGATGAACTTCACTGAATGATTGCCAATTTGGAGCAGAGAATTTGATAGTCCAGATTGTTCATGCCACTATGATTAAAGACAATGTTTGCAACCTGCAACTTGGACAAGACTCCATTCACTGATGTTTTAGTTTTAGTTTTCTGTTTTGTTTTGTTTTATTTTTTGAATGGATCTCAAAGTATCACTGGTTCTCCATGTTGGATGTTTAATATAAAAGAATGAACATTTCTACAATAAAAAATTATTTTCCTGTTCAGCAGGAGTACCAACGGCAGTGGAATGTTGCAAAAGGTTGTGAAACATCAACTATTTTTATACTCTGAAAATAGCCTAGACACTGCGGTTGCCACATTTTTGTGACAAGAGTTACGTGGCAGAACATTGTTGCATCGTTTTTTACTAACGATTTCCTGAATCATGAGAATAGTGCGTCATGGTTTTCTTTGTCTAGAGTTTGGTCAGGAAAAGTTAGAAACGCTAGCTTTTCTTCCACCTCTGCTTTTTCATACATGGATTTGCTTAAAGTTTCTAAACTACAAAGCACATACTGTAAGCTCATAATAACAGTAATATAATATAATATAATATAATATCATAATATCATAGAATAATTTTTACAAGACAGGGGTCAGTGCAACACTGATACTGTGTGAAACCAAATGCTACATCCACATCCTCCGTTTACAAAAAAAAAAAAAAAAAAAAAAAGATTATCATGTAGTAAAAATTTATCATGGGCAAGATTTATTTTTTCTTCTTCTGACATTACTTGAAACATGTCAATTTACATGCACAAAGCACAGCAATGCAATTATGACCATCGGATTTAAAGAAAAGATACCGTCAGTTACAAAATGTTGAAAGTAAGACATGAAAGTATGCACACCAGTTCTTGATCAGTTATGTGCATGTATATGAATATATTATGCAAATGAGTGAGCCGATGATGTCATCACCTCACTATCTCCAATAATTTTGGAGAACAAAAGACACTGAATTGCAATTAATTGACAAATTAATTGCCTTACATCGACGTAAATAAGCACTGAATTGATCAGTGTCCGGTGATCAGGAGGTCGTAGGTTCGAATCTTGCTCGAGTATATGTACGCCCATGATTTTTATCATGGCTACATGTACTACTGAAACACTGATCAATTTATAGTGCTTATTTACGTCGATGTAGGGCAATTTGTCAATCAGTTGCAATGAAAAACATCTCGACGGGAGAATTTCATGAATTTGAAGAAAAGACACTGAAACCTGACTGAATGACTTCAAAATAATGATCCTGATATACTTGTACCACAACTTGAGGCTGGGGCATACAGCTGTAATTGCATTTGTAAAAAAAAAAAAAAAAAAAAAAAAAAAAAAAAAATGACTGGAAATTTCAAGGCTTTGTGCACATGCAACTTTATGCATGGAAAGTTGTGACATAATGACATCTTTTATTTATGTAATATCCACCTTGCGGGTGCTGTTTTGTGAGAACTTCATGCTATGACCTCACATCATCCCTAATTCTTCTCCAAATTTGATCAAACTTTTCCCTGCTGCACTCCAAAAATGTTTACTCCTTTTTCATACTAACTTTAAACTTCTAATGGTGGAGTAAAACACATATTTTGCTTAATACTTAAGTTGCATGTTTAAACTACAACACATTTTGCTTGCCAGGCAAAGAAACTGACAATTGCTAGGAATTCACTTGACTGTAAAGGAGTACTCATGGTGGATTGTACAATGTATTCTTGTATTCAGGAATCATGTGTGTATCATAATGTGTTCGGTATGGGTTTGTATATATTTTTTTGCCAATTATGTCATCATTATTCCTGGATGCATGAGATCACTTCCTCCAAGAGTCAGCATCTCTCGACAGGTCGCTGTAGAATTTGTCATGGCTGGGGCCGGCCACGTCACAAGTGAGAGATCACAATGTACTAGATAAAAGGAAGCAAGCCAGGATCGATGGTCAGCAGTTTAATGAAGATGTAGTCTAACTAAAGGTATAAATCAGACCCTACTGCATGTTGATCATGATGTTCTGAACATCTCCTTCAGACATTTACAATGTACACTGTACCTTGTCACATCTTATTACTTTCCACTTTTGTCAGTATTGACTATAGGCAATGCAAAAAACTTTTCATATAATTGAGGTTTGTATTATATGCAGTCTTAGTAAATTTATTCAACCCTCTTGTAACGTACAATTGTATGCCATAAGAGAAAGAGTAGATATTTTGCATAAAGTTTAGCCATGATAACAAAAATCCTGTCAGAAGGATTAAAACAAAATGCAAACAGATAAACACTTTTCTTCTCGACAGGCTCATGCAAATATTACATGATGATAACAATGGCAATGCCACTGAAAAGTGTCAGAAGAGGCAATTTTGGTGTATTTCAGTCTAGACAGCCTGTCGTACTATTATAATTTGTTATAAATCAAAAGAAGAAAAGAAAAAAGAGTAAAATAAGAATGTTGCTAATGTTTGCAATTTGGATATTATATACAGTAGTGCTTGATGTGGGAAAAAGTAAGGAAATTGAGGAAATTACGGAAAGGAAATTAATCATGTGTCTGGGTATTATGCATTTTGGCTTTGTGCCCTAAAAAGAGGGCCTAGTTTGCAAAACTAACAAAGACGATTTCCCTATTGTAACGAGAACAAAAGGTAGCCTGCAACAGCCACTGCAACGACCCAGCCAGTCTGAAGCATGACAGGTTGAATGCTTGTAGTCTGGATTTCCAGACAGAGAATGCAGCCATCTGTTTTGCCTACAGGCTCATTGCCACAAGGTCCCCTACACCGAAGTAGCCACATAGAGATGCCCATAGTGTACGAAATGATGTATATTATTTGGGTTGAACCATGCAGGACTACACATACTGTACAATTTTATCTTTTATTGCATGCATTTCACACAACAGAACACATTGTGCTCACAGGGAAGTGGGAAGACTCCCTCGTAATCTGCACCACACACAATGTACAGTATACATTGTATGGTGGCAGACAGAAAACAGGGTCTAGGTGCAAAACTACAGTCATCCAGCTATATTCCTGTCATTTTAAAGGACATTACAAAAAAAAAATATATATATATAATAATATAACATCGAGAGTGCACTCAGACAGCCACACAATGATAGTATGAAACACTTCAAATTGTCTAAATCTTTCATTATGTAAATTCTTTCTGAAATGAATATCTTGTGGTTCAAAATAGTTTTCATATATGAATGTACAATACTTGAAACAATGTTGCTAGTTGTTTCAAGCAGATACTTAGCATTGAAACTTTTGTTTCTGATGGCTAGAATGCCAGAATGCTATTGAAGAAAGTGAATTAAACTACACTGTACTTTTTATTAGGATGAATACATTGTACAGTATGCTTAATAAAGTTTGATCCAGTCTTGCACAAATATGAAGCACTTCTCATCGCAGAATATACCCTGCATATATTCACATGTATGATCTCCTTGCACACAATTTTGCACCAAATTCTAGAGGCAAAGACAACAGAAATCAAGCAGACTTTTAGCTGTTCAAATGAGATTGTGCAGCGTATGGTAGACAGCACTCACACACTCAGTCTCTGGCACTTTCTCAAGCAATCTTTTTTTATTTAGATTTCAAATAAAATCACTTATCACAGATCAACACAGGCAGCTCTGTAAATTAAGAGCAAGGAAATAACATTAAAGATGGAAGCACTGCTAGTATTTTCCACTATGGGTACATGTGTTATACCTTATAAGCAAACATTTGCAGCTGGCTGTCAAGTTCTTGTTCCAGGTCAGTACCTGGAACAATAGTTACAATGTGTAGTAAGCTGACCCTTTTGGTTGCTTTCTTGGCTCTAAAGATTCAATAATGGTTCAAACTTCTGTGTACATCAGATGAATTCCATAAACCTGCAAAGTATTCACTATGCCACAGAATATGAGATGATCTCATAGGCTTTAATTATTACAAAATTTAGTTGAAAACAAGGTTCAACTGCAGTCTCTGCTGCAATAAAGTACAAATTTTGAAGGGCCAGTGCATTGCATGTCCAAACAATGACAGCAAGATGAGTTTCAGTTCCAAACAGGAAATGGGAAGGTAGATAAACTAAAACCGGTCAATGTTGAGTGCATACAATCCGTAAGTTCATTGACAGGTATATGTACATGTACACGTATCCCTGGAGTCTGTGAACTACTGGATTTTAGCATTATGTACAATGTATAATTGGGCTTCACAGCAAAAATATGGTACACTTGTCAAACATGTGTGCAGGCATGCGTGCATAAGGTGAGGGTATTGTATCAAGGCATGTATGGTATGTTGTATGACCACCGCAAGGATGAGATGGTATTCTGCACTTCAAATTGCAGTGGAAAATCACACATAAACTTCTTCTTCTTCTTTTTTTTTTCAGTTTGGAAACCTTTCAGATCTTCAGTGTTAAAATAAAGAAATGCTCCTGCTAGGGTGTCACGTGCTATTTCAAACTATTAAATAATGACAACAATGACTGAAATTATGTTACTGAGTGTTGTACAATGTATGGGGAAAAATTAATGAGTGTAGAACTGTAAAATACACCACAGGCAAGGCATTTTCTATCAGCTGTCCAGAGTTCTCCAGAGATTCATTTCCTGTCCGCCAGTGCAGACCAATGTACAATTGTACTTGTTTGTTAACCATTCAAGAGATGTGATGAAGAGGTACAGTAAAATACTAGACTAGGGAACTATTACATTTTGTAGCACTGGAAAAGTTTCAAACAGCAATTGCATCAGCTGCCGGTGAAGCAGTGACTTGACTTCAAAATTTGAACCACTTGTGGCATTCAAGTGCTTGCAAGAATTAGCTACGTGTAGGCCCTACTTATCTACAACAGTCAATTTTAACAAAATATCATCTGGCAAGAAACCTACACGCTCAGTCAAATTCTTATCCATGCAACTGCCAGAAGCAGTTTAATATGACACATAATTACTAGTAGGCCTATCTATGCATCTAAAAAGGCCAATACAGTTGGGCCTATTTTATGAGACTCTCAAGCATTGATCTTTAAAAAAAATGTCCTCGTCAATGATGGGTTAGGCTTTGCACTGTAATTTTGTCTTGTTTCCTCTCCTCTCTCCTAGTCCTATGTCTATATTTTCCTTGACTTCTAAAGTTCTATATTTTCTTTCCTTCACATATGCACTGTAATGTACTCTATTGTAAGAGAGAGTGCCCATTGATTACTGTAATTATTACATTTTTAAGCACTCTGAACCCCCCTGAACCCCCCCCCCCCCCCCAGTTTCGGGTCTAATATACAGACTACAATTTGTACCGTTCTATACAAACCTCAAATACATGCAGCTTGAACTTCCATGTTCATTGACCATTAACAGGCTATGCCAAAAGATAAGAATCAGAACTTAAAACCCCTAACTTGTTACAAAGATTCCCTTGAACCTTGAACCTTGAAGTACGTGTAGGCTAATCCCTACTCAGTTCGGGAAACCCACTCACAAGGGGGGCCCCTCCTTATAAGTAACCCGTCCCCCTTATAAGTAACCCCGTCCCCCTTATAAGTAACCCCCGGGGCACCCCTTATAAGGAGTCTCCACGCTTTTTTGCAATGCAACGCGAAAATGAAAGGACTGCGGCAATTCGCTTGATTATGTCCATAAAGCTTCACAAGTTTCCTAGTTACTCACGAAATTTGAGCAAAATCGGTTTGAGGCATCATATCTAAAATCATGGATTTAAACGCGATGTCAAACGACCCATGCGAATGCTGAAATGCGAGCGATTACTGGCGTGAGTGTCGCCAGGCGCGGCGGCGCGGCAATGTTTGAGTGCAGACGTGGCGACTGAGTACGGAGGTCAGTCGCCACGTCTGCACTCAAACATTGCCGCGCCGCCGCGCCTGGCAACACTCGCGCCAGTAGTCGCTCGCATTTCAGCATTCGCATGGGTCGTTTGACATCGCGTTTAAATCCATGATTTTAGATATGATGCCTCAAACCGATTTTGCTCAAATTTCGTGAGTAACTAGGAAACTTGTGAAGCTTTATGGACATAATCAAGCGAATCGCCGCAGTCCTTTCATTTTCGCGTTGCATTGCAAAAAAGCGTGGAGACTCCTTATAAGGGGTGCCCCGGGGGTTACTTATAAGGGGGACGGGGTTACTTATAAGGGGGACGGGTTACTTATAAGGAGGGGCCCCCCTTGTGAGTGGGTTTCCCGAACTGTACTAGGCTGTTGCAGCTTTTCGTGGGAAGCTATACACTTGTCACTGGGATGGTACACGGTGACATCAACGGCCAACGGACAGAGTGTATTTACAGATGGCAAATATAATCAATTATACAAAATTAAAATTGTACATTGTAAAACGTATTAGTGTTTCTTTTGTAGACCCTATCATTTATCAATTGATCTATGAACATTTCCTGTTTAAAAATAAAATTTAATAAATTTATGTAAAATTTAGATCTAACGTCAAGTTTCATCAAAATTCATTCCCAACTTTTTGAGCTAAATATTTGCACACAGACAGACAGACAAACAAACAAATGCCGGTAAAAGTTAAACGGGTGAGTAAAGTCCAATCTTGTGAATCAGAAATTTAGGCATTCATACTGCAATCAAAATCAGGACAGCCGGGTTCCTACACAACTGCAGAGCAATCCTACACTGCTGCTATGACGGACTACTGTACACAGCAAAGAACGACGCCAGCGAAGCAGGCAGCTCGAACAAAAACAAACACTCACCACGCTCGTCAAATAGCTCAGCTCCGCATCCCCCTCGCACCCGCTGTTCTTTCGCGGCCTGTTCGTGAAGACAAAACTCACGATGAAATTTGACGTATCGTCGTCTTCTTCGCAATATTTTGCTTTCAGAGCTTCAACGAATGATTTGGGCATTTTGAATCACTTATCAGGAAGCTAGAAATTGCAGAAAATCAGCCCCTGATAATTTGACAATGTATTAGCATCACACAGTAATTTATTTGGCCTGTGATATCTGCCCGTATGTTTTCGAACAAAACTATTTTGTTGTGCAATACGATAAGTGCTAACTGCGCGACCCGACTTCACACTGTAGAGTTGTAGCATTGCATTACAAGAAGCACACGCAGTGCGCAGAAGGGCTTACTCCATAGAACTTGACACTCGCGATTTCACACGCAAACGGGTCCGATGGCAGCCATTTTAGTAACAAGCCGTTGAGGGCATTGTGGCGAGCAATCGCGAGGCCATAATGGAGCGAACTCTGCCTTCCTTTTGAACATTTTCTCCATTTTAAGGAGGTAGACAGCAGTATAACTGTGTTTCAGACCTCAAAATGTCATCCAGAGACATCAGTTCTGCCGAGGCATAACAAATATGAAGAAGGGGAGAGTGGGGTGAACTGGGACGCGGGAGAAGTGGGACACCTCTCATATCAATATCTCAAGAAGTTTTGAACTGATCAGCTTTCAAGTCTTATCACCTATTAGGCATTTGGCATAGATTACAAGCATGCACAATTTCATGGTAACTGCTCTGCAACAACTCTGCGGGGAAGTTTAATTTTGAATAATTCTTATTGGACACTTTTTTGTAGTTTTTTTTTTTTTTTTTTTTTGCATTTAGTGTGAAGTGCTTTCTTAATCGTACGGCTTTTAGCAGGCACTTACCATGCCAATAATGATAAAAATATAGATGTATAGGCCTGATGGTGAGTTCTAATAATTTGCATAAAAAGATTTTGCAAAAATTACTAATTGTGATGTTAGCCACCATTTGATTTTTTTTTTTTTTTTTGAGGGGGGGGGGGGGGTCTGGGGTGAACTGGGACAGCATCACTGTCTCACCATGGAGCTACCATTTTGATAGCTCCATGGTCTCACTTCTCCCTGTATTCAAAGTTACGATAAAGATTTTATGACTATTTTCTAAATTCTGGATGTTTTTTTTTTTTTTTTTTTTTTTTTTTTAATGCAAGGTCTATTGATGGACCGTGCATATATCACGTATTGCGCCACCTGAAACTCCTCATGTGTAAAATAAATATTCAAACGCACATAGGGCCTACACACGTGCGCGCGCGCGCGCACACACACACACACACACATTATCATAATTATTATGTATTCTTGTAATATCGGTCGATATACTGTAGTTGTTTGCCCCACTTCACCCCAACCAATGACCTACTTCGGCATCGGCTTACGGGGTGACACATCTCACTTCGATCAGAAGCCTTTTTTAAATTAATGATAACATGATATGAGACTTTTAGGAATATAAAGTAAACACTCATCATGTGGCCGATCATCAGTAGTCTTTGGGTCCGAGACATGCTAGAGCCCCAATCGCATTCCATCGACGGCGCCACGTTTTCAAAGTGGGGGCCCACCTCCGGGTTTCATCAGCTAACAAGCAAAATTATGGTGCACTTCCGGGTTTCTTCAGCTGCCAAGGTGAAAAAAAAAAAGGTCTTCAGCGCAAAAACAACGGCCTTTCCGCCCTCACACTTCAAGGTTTCATTCTATCTCTTATATAGTGCCACTTCCAGGGTACTGAAGTAGGGGGAGGGGGGAGGCAAAGTGGTGACACTCTATGTATTCTATATGGTGCAAAACAGTGGGGGGGCAGTCCCCGGTTTCGCCGGCCATGCATTCTAAATATCATGCAGGAAAGATATAGGAGGAAATTCATCAAATCACAATTTTTGCTTCTCCTCACTCTCCCCTACTCTCATTTACTTTTCAATCTGTAGTCCCTCAAAGTTTGTGTTTGAGCTGCTTACAGGCACCGTCTATCTCTCTCCCTCTTGCTCTCCAAATCGTTAAATAGGCCTATACGATACAGTAGGGCACTATATATAAATTGATTTACCCTGATTTACCTTGATTGTTGGACATAAAGTATACAAGAGTTAATATTTGCCCCTCCTCATGCTCTTGAGCCTTGCTGCAAAAACTGATATTTTTACACAATTTGCAAAAAAAAATCATTATAATGATAATGATGATGATGATAATAATAATAATAATAACGATAATAATAATAATAATAATAATGATAATAATAATGATAATAATAATAATAATAATAATAATAAGAAGAAGAAGAAGAAGAAGAAGAAGAAGAAGAAGAAGAAGAAGAAGAAGAAGAAGAATTATAATGATAACTGCAACGATAATATAGGGTCAAATAATAATGATAGGCACTACTGGTATTATACAAAACACAACAAAAACGGCTTTGGCAGACGACCCAAGTGTTATGGTAGAATAAAGATTCCCATAAGAGAAGGGCAAAAGAGGGGAACTCGGAGATGCCAGAATATGAATTAAGGAATCGAAATTCCTATACTGAAAAAAAAAAACAAAAAACGGCAAAGGAGAGGGAGGAAGAGGGGACGCGCGAGAGAAAGCTGCACCATGAACGATTATCTACAATAGGCCTATACGATTGAAGCACGATGATTTATTTTATTGACAAAAAAAAAAAAAAACACGCTCTACTGTCATAACTGTAATTTCTAGCAATTAAAGGGATGGTACAGTATTGGTGGAGATGAGAAATGGGCTTTTAACTTTTTGTGAGACACCAAGAAAACACTTATGATATAGTACAGAAAATATAATTTTAAAAAGGAATTCAAAGTTTATTTGATTAAAATCGGGTTTGGAATGAGTGAAATATCCAAAAAGAAAGTAAAACAAAGCGATCGTAATAAAGTGTGGGTCCCACACTTTATCAGAATCGCTCATTTTTTGATATCTCGGCCATTTCAAAACCAATTTTCATCAAATAAACGTTGAATTCCTTATAGAATTACATGCTCTTTCATATTTCATATAAGAGGTTTCTCATTATCTCACCAAAAAATGTTAGAAACCTGAAATTAGGTCTCAACCAGAACTACACGATCCCTTTAACTCAAACTTTGTGGAACTGCAGTTTACTGGAAAATAAAGGGCATTTCATGCTTAGTCAGGAATTATACTTCTGTATGACAAAATGAGGTCCTAAGTACATATTTTCTTCCTCTGTGTGCCCTCTGAAAAGGGAGAAAATGAAACTAAGGGAGACAGAAATCACTAAACGGCGTACCTGCCATAGGATCACGTCCGCTCTGGGATCACGTAATATACGCCCTCTATCGATCATCCAGCGGTTTTGTTACCCAAATGGCGCCTTTGTTTTTCCCACGAGCGTACTACGAGAAATCGCGAGAGTAAGCTCTCTTAGCGCCAGCTTCTGTACAGCGGCTAGCGATGTTCTGCTTCACTTCGAAGCACCGTACCGTATACATTATGTTAATGAGTCGTTAATGTCTTCTTTTAAAATCCGGATTACATAGGTCTTTGGTAAATTTTTGAAATAAGAACATCATTTTATTTCAAATAAGTTATTCAAGTTTATTTTTGTCTTATCTTCATATCATCTGTGTACTAAAAGTTTGATCATTGTTTAATGCTTATTGTCTTGGAGAGGTGGGCGTGTATTCCGATGTTTTCCGAGCAGTAATTCCGAAATTTACCGAATACGCCCAGTCCACATCTCCAACATGGCCGACTTTGACGAGTTTGAAAAACTTGGTGGTGAAAATGTGCCCGCACAGACGACAGAAGAAGATCCTGCTGCCGCTTTTTTAGCAAGAGAGCAGGATGAATTAGCGGGAATTGAGGATGACAACTTTGGAATCGACACTACCCCAGCAGCAGTGCCAGCTGACGGTAATTATTTGGTCGTGTTGTATGTATTCTGTGCAGTGAGTCGCTAGCCCTTTAGCTCCATCCACATAGCTGTACACACCATTGAACGTGTGTACCGTACATATGTATCATGTGCTGTGCATCGCGCGTACATGGTCTCGGCCACTCACACACACTGTCACTGCATCTGCACTGGACACTGCAGTTGCAGCAGCGGGTTCGGAATGCCTAATTACGGAAATGTGTAATTAAATACCACGACATTTATAGTTTGACTGTGTGTGACGTGACGGTGTGTCATTGTCAGCAAATTGAAAAATATCCAGAGCGTGCTTTTCTCTTTCTGTACGTGTACAAACTACCGTTAGTGCACCAGTTTTCGACAGGACCCAGATTTCGACACCCAGCAGATAATTCTTATTAAATTTTATACTCAGTACAAACGTCTGACTTCAACAATCAACCACAGTCCAAGTTATCAATCACATTTCTAGTCTTATATAAACACTGTTTGTCACTCGTCATCATAATCTGACGGTAGAATATTTAGGAGAAAAGCAACAGAGACGGGAATATATGCGCCTCATTCTCTTCTTCAAGATGCACTACCAATTAGTCAACTTTGATACAAGCACTTATATCATTCCAGTACACCGAGTCACACGGCACATCCATTCAGAGGGCTACAAAATACCAGTTAGCCGTACAGACTACCACCTATATTCATTCTTTCCACGCACAGTGCGAACATGGAATGCCTTGCCACCTGACATCATCTACCCCACCTCTGCAGATGCCTTCCGCCAACGACTGGTGGAGAGGTTGACAGCGGCATAGGAGTGGCCACTCTGTTTTTACTCACACCCTGTTACAGCACTGATGCACCCCAAATGAAAGTTATTATGTTTATATGCACTGAGAGAGCATTATACCTGTCCTGCACCCAATGCACAAGCCTACAATAATCTTTAAGTGTGAAGGATGTGGGCGTAACCCTAAGAAGAAGAAGAAGAAGAAGAAGAAGAACACAGTGTCGGCAGAAATTTTGGTAATCATGTAGAAATGCACACCATGCACACCTACCATTTCCTTCCTTAATTTGTCAATGAAAACTTCTTGTAGCTATCAGAAATGTCAAACTGACGGTTTCATGAAATTTCATAGTCAATTACAGAAGAAAAGTAGCTAATTTTGACTCGAAAGTACGCCGATCGACGGTTTCATGAAATTTCAAAGTCAATTACAGAAGAAAAGTACCGGGTAGCTAATTTTGACTCGAAAGTACGCCGATCGACGACTGTCTCAGCGTAGCATGATGGATGATCGATTATGTGAAAGAGCGATATAACGAGAATAATCGATCGTTGTAGTCTGTAATACAGCCGCTTGTTTGGTGTTTAACCACAATAATTATGTCGGCTCGACAGTATAATGTGGAAAAAAGAAAGTGATCTTGATGCGTCTTTTTTTTTTTATCGTTTTAGTTAATTTTCTCCTGCATGTGACTGTATATCTGTCAACATTTTTCGCTGACTAAATGATGGACGGATAATATGTGTACAAAACAGTAAAAGATATATGAAAAAATGGGAATTATCCATCATGAATATTGCACAATAAAATGGATTTCTACAAAACAAAAGCAAATACTGGGTTGCTGTTTTTGTATACATAATAAAAAATGAAATGGAAAAATAAATACTATCATAAAAACAATTACTTTCTACTGTAAGTTGAACTTATCAATCGAAAACATATTACCATTTCAATTTCAATATTCTGTTTCTTTTTAGGTAAAATGAGCACTTTATGAGAAGTCCAGAATAGTAATACATGATTGTATAACATACACTTTTTGTAATACTATTCTCATTAATTTATTAAATTAGGCCTATGAATGATGAAAATTACTAGAAACAAATTCCCTTTGAATTCAACTTCCTTCTCATCTTCTTTTCTCTCTCTTTCTCTCTCCCTAATAGCCCAACCTTTTTCTACCACTTTTCCTTCAACCACATTCTATTCCCTTCAATACTATTCAAATTAAATAATTTAATCTAAATTATTATCAACTTTTTTCATGATAAAATCAATACTTGCCACAATTTTTAAAGAAAGGATCGATGTCTTAATCCTGGTATGAATAATCGTACCAATAATTTGAATAGTGGTAATCATGATAGTGGCAATGAAAACAAAGAACTATCACAATAGCTCACTTGAGCCTTCGACCAGGGAGGTGGTCCCACGCCTCCCTGCTTCGACTTGGGTGAGCTAACAATAAGAAAAAAAAAATACGAAAAAGAAAGTAGGGCCTTGGGGCTACACGTATTGCACGAGTCGAGTTCGATATTGTTAGTAAGCGGCTAATTAGAGACTACCAGAATCGATTATAATCGTTGACATCGTTCTCTGCGAAATCGGTGCACTTTTAATACGTCGGAGACTATGGTCGCGACCGACGTACTTTTCAACTCCGATTTCTCATTTTTCTTACCTTTTCGGCTTTCTAATTCCATGAAAACTCTCTGATATCGTTCAATTTAGCATCTCCAATAGCTGCACAAAATTTGATTGACAAACAGCGAAGCAAACGGTAGGTGTGCATTTCTACACGATTACCGAAATTTTGATGTTGGCCATTTTCAGGGGTTCAAACAATATGACGCATTTTGTATACATCGCCGTAAAATGAAATTCACCCATGCCGGTTATCTTACTTTAGTATCAGTTTGTTTGCAAATCCTGATGTTTGATTTCATAATCGTCTTTAGTAATTTCATGGCTGAATTCGTGATAATAATGAGCAAACTTGTAACGTTAGAAAGAGTTGGCTTTGAGAATGTGGCACCAGATTTCGACATTCCCATAATCAGACACGTTATAGAGGAAACAACAAGTTCTTGCGCAGGTACTTTGCTGGTTTGCGTCCACAATGCAGTGTACGCATACTGTACGCGCCATGTGATTTATGTGTGATGCGCGCTGTGATTGTGTCGAAAAATGATGCTGGGTGTCGAAATCTGATGCCAGCGACGGCGTGACGGAAATCGCTAAAATTGAACACGAGTGCATTCAAACTGGAATTCGTTCAAGGCATATTATTATTGGCCTTTGTAGCTCAACTTCATATCGAAATTCCGAGGTAAAATGGTGCAGTATTGATGGTAAACAAGGAAATGTGCTAAAGTGTCGAAAACCGGTACCCTTACTGTACCTACGTACCAATTGGCAGTGATTGGTAAAATGGCCAATGCCAACGGGACTGAGATGGAAGACAAACAAATGACGAAATGTAGGCACTAGATTTCTAGTTGAGGCCTAACAGTTACACTAACGAGGTTACAGTTAAACGTTTAGTATACTTTTGGTGAAATCGGCCCCACCGCAGTGCGCGTGCACCCGTGCGTTAGCAAGCAAGTTTAGGTTAGGGTTAGGTTTAGGTTACGGTTGTATTTATGTTTAAATTGGCCGTTAAATTAGTCGAGGGACAAGTCATTAGGAAGTCCTTCCGAGAATAAATATTGAACATTGAAGAACAACGGAAAAAATGGGAGAAAGGGAGAAGGAAAAGATGCTATGCTGTGGAAATCGGCCTCGCCACTGTACATGTATCAATCTCGCTTAAACGCCGTTTGGTGGGGCCGCATTCACGAGTTAATCTGTGGAAGAAAGCCCCACCGCTGTGCTTATCTACCGATGAACGCCACACGTTGGGGCTGAATTCATGAGTATAAACAGGCGAGCCGCCGTAGTATTTAGTACGGACACGCAGTTGTGGGGCCTATTTCACGAGTATGCCATACTTTTATTTGCGGCACCTAGACACTAAATGATTTTGAAACATGCACAAACTCACCCAACAATTCAGTAAGACCCTAGAGCCTAACCTAAGATAGTTGCAGCTGAGTCTCTAAAGTCTAATAAAAGTTAAGTGTAAACACTTTTACAAACTTGTCAGAAAATCTCGATCACTTGAAATGCTGCTCATGACTGTACACAAGCAATCAATTGCAGAATTGGCACAGTGCGAGTACGTACAATGCATGCAATACTAGATGGTGTCTATTAGTAAAGGGGGATTGTATGATCTGATCTGAATGTAAGGTAGATCACAGCGGCTTTTTCTATGGTGTCTTTGAAAAGCTAAAATTTGTTTTCCCTTTTCTCCAACCAAGTTTAGCAGTAGCGCTAGCAGTTGCAGCTTCTATACACAGTGTAGTTGAGCACATGTGTTTGCAACCCCTTCTTTCTCTTTCTTTGCTATCTTTTCTTCTTTCATTTTCAGGTATTTTTAACTTTCCGTTTTCTTCCATTAATCATTTCTTTGTGGGTTTTCTCGTCACACTTTTTCAGTTTTCTAATTAGTCTTACTTTCTACTTAATTGTTCTTTGTTTTCTTCATGCTGCATGGGTTATCTTTTCCTCCATCTACCTTTCCTTTCTTTCTTTTTCCAATATCTCTTTCTTCCATGTATGTATGTTTCATTCCGATGTATACTTTTATTTATTTCCTTTTCGACCAGTTTGATTCTTTCTTTCCTTCCTATTCATCTCATTCTATTATTCTACCCAGTAGGAGCTAGGCCCTACTCTTTTTGGTTTAATCTTAATTCTTCTTTGCTTTCCGCTTTTCTTTTCAAACATTACCATCTCTCTTGCTTTCCTTATATAATGCAAGTTTCTCTTTCTTTCTTTCCTTCCATTATCTTTTGTTTTTATTTGAAGTGTACACTCGTACTTTCTATTTTGTAAACCTTTTGTTTCATTTTTCCAGGTTTACTGGTACATTTTTAGTATCTTTTCATTTATTTCCTTTCCCACTTTTGCTATGATCCTCTCTCTTTATATTCTTTCACCCTTGTCACCTCAACCAATCACTATCACAAGACTTGGTACAAGCTGAGGGAAAGGCAGAAAAGCAGGTTTATCTTTTTAAAGATACCATAGAACTTGCTGTAATCGCTCTGAGATCGCTACATTCAGATCAATCGCTGCGCTTGCTGCCGTGCCGTGAACGTGTTTTGTATACCATTTTGCGCTGTCTGCTCCTGTGCAAGGCAGTGATCTGTAGCTGTGATTGACATACAGCTTTATTCTGAACAAGTGTTTAAAGTGTCAAAACAGCAAAAATTCCATTTCTACTGCAATGGACTTGGGTCTCACTCAGATGCAAATATTTGTGGTTGTTGGATATTTAGAGCGAGTTTGTGCATGTTTGGAGATCAGTTGACAAAGAGATGCGAAAATACACTAGCGCCCAAATGTGTAATAAACGGGGCTGAGATGAACATGATTAAAGAACAAGTAAGATGCCCTAGATACTTGAGGGCGGAGGTGCTAGTGCCCTTTTGCACCAGGTGCCTAAATTCCAGTTTTATGGCATAAAATTCAATCTTTAGCTTTATTCAATATGTGAGAACTTTTTCTTGTCTCTCTCTAGCTCATCATCACTTTCAATCCTCAAAATGATTCACAAGAAAATCAATGGTTGTCTAGAATTCTACACGTTCTCACAGCTGCGTGCAATACAGTCGGATCATTTGTGGATTTGATATGAGTGCAGCGATCCCATAGCGATCACAGAGAGATTTTTTTTTTTCTATGGTATCTTTAAAAGGACAGGCGTGCTTGGGTTTTCCCTTTCCCTCAGCTTGTACCAAGTCTTGCAGTGGTTGATAGAGGTCTGTTCTTGTTCTGTGTTGTGTGCATGTTTTGTGCAGGTGTGTGTGTGTGTGTGTGTGTGTGTGTGTGTGTGTGTGTGTGTGTGTTTGAATGAAGTAAGAATGTGAAAAATGTGAATTTTTGTTTGTTTGTTTGTTTGTTTTTATTTCTGCATTCAATCAAATACAATTTTAATACAAACTTCAAAAAGTACAAAGATAAAGAATAACAAGTGCAGTGAAATAAATCGATAACAGTACATAAATAGATACACATAGGTGATTGCATTGAACAATGTAGATACACAGAAACATAAAATAAGATAAACAGTATTTTTCAGTAAACAACAGAGATCATGGAATGCAGGAGACCACCATCGTAAGCGATTAAGCTTGAAATGGATTTTTGTCAATCTAAAAAAATAGCTATTGAATTGCAGTGTATGGCCCTTGGGAGACAGAGTAGAGAAACAGAGCTAAGAGGAAACACCAGATTGGGGGAATGGATAGAGAGAAACGCTGAAAAAAAAATGGATAAAAAGAAAAACAAAGGAATAACACTATGAATACAAAAATAAATGAACAGAGTTTAGTTTTAGAATAGAAAGTAGCCTTGAGATGGAAAAAAAATGAATATAGAAAAGAAAGAGAGACAGGTTTGGCAAGAAGGGAGGAAAGCAAAAAAGTGAAGATAGATTGAAAAGGAAAAGAAGAGAAGCAGAGAGATGGATTGAAGATTAAAGAAAATATAAAGATGGAAAAAGAATCACAGTATTGTATGAAAAGGAAAGAAAGAATATGAATATTGGAAGGATGTGAGAAGAAAAAGATGTATTAGAGAGGGAAGGAAGCAAAGGCAGATGAAGGGAAAGACAGATGGAAGGAAATAACATAAGAAAACATTGAGAAGAACATTGAGGCAGAGAAAGATATTTCCGTCAAGCTTCAGATGACGATGCTAATGGAGGTATAGTCCTTGAAATGACGAGAAGTAAGTTCTGATTTCAGCGGGATGTTCATGTTTATCATTACAGTAGAACAACTAACGAGTGCAATTTCCTCACTTTTGCTTACATAACCTCTTGTGTTCTTCTGTTGTGTTTGCTTCAATAGGTGCAACCCAAGAAACACAACAGAATGACCTGGACCCTCTTGGGGATATGACGGAAGAGAACAAGGTAAAACATCTTCAAGGCTTGCCAGTTGGTAGCTACATGTCAAGTGTCACAATTTGCGTACTTTATAAACAGGTTGTGACCAATTTTTGCTGTTCGGAATGCTTCCAGCCCTCCCTTTTTTTTTTTTTTTTTTTGGGGGGGGGGGGTCAAATCAGCAATTCCTCCATTATTCTGAGTTTTCATTATGGTACTATTATGTAGCTGTGCATGCATAGAAATATGTTTGCCATGAACTTTTGCACTGTGTAAAAAATGAAATATGCTTTTTTCCACTATGAAGTTGTAGTGTTATATTTTGGGGTTCTGAAAAAAACAAAAAAACAAACAAACAAACAGTGTAAAGTAGCCAAGTGGATTTTGCTGTAGGAAAGTGTCTTTTTAGCAGGAGTCAGGGTTCTTTTCATATGATTTTGAATGTTCATGAGCATTATACTTGTACATGTAAATTGAAATAAGTGCAGTTTTTGCATCAAGAATGTAAATACAGGGTACGACTGATCTGATGTTTCTCTGCTGCAACCATGGAAACGGTAATGTTGCAACTTTATGCAGTAGTAGCAAACCTTGTTTTGACATCGGGGCTCAAATTTGTTCTCGCCGAGTTTACCCTGCATTGCAGATGACGGTTTTGCAATTGAGAACTAATGATGTCTCATCTTCTGAATTTTCACAGCCCGCCGAAGAGCCACAGACTAACGGACCAACCGATATCTACTCTGCAATATCAGTTGCTGACACAAGAGCGAATGAGCCCGAGAAGATCAGAGTGTGGAGAGAAGAGCAAAAGCTTCTGCTTGCCCAAAAAGGTAAGATACCATCTTGCACCCCATTTGAGCTGGGCCAAAATTTCTTAGAACTGAGCACTTTGAAGCATTTCAGAATTCTCTTGGGTCAATGTAAACAGACATGGACAGATGGAGTTGATTCTTTCCATTCTAATTTTCAAATCACCTATAGCAGGTTAAACACAGAGGGATATAAAAAAGGGCTTTATAGCAACTCTCCTTTTTCTGCGTGCTGTGTGTATATATTCACTTTGCATGTAAATTTCACCTGTCATATAAGTGGCATACATGATTGATCATACAATCTCCCAACTATTAAAAAATGTCACAGAAAATTCTCAAACAGACTTGTAGACTGTTTTAATATACTAGTGACTCATTTTTGTTAAACCAAAAAAATTAGAATAAAAGATAAAAAAAGATACCAATACAGCATACAGTAGCTCAAGTGTTTGTCTGCGACATAGGTGGGGCATTGATACCAGTTTTCATAGACCACATAGAACCGCAAATGTTTGGCAATTCCGTTTCATTCTCACCATTTCTGTGTGTCATCCCAGACGAAGAAGCCATGAAGTTGGAGGTAGAGTGGAAAGACACGGCTAACAAGGAGGTCAAGGACTGGTACACAAGGCGAGATGAGCAAGGGGTCAAGGCAAAGGCATCAAATAGGTAAGCCTTCAAATTAATGAATTCTTGTGTCAAGTTTTTATTGCAACTGATTGACACATTAGTTGATGCAAATTGACGTAAGTCATTTCTTGCGTCTAGTTGTATTTATTGCAACTGATTGTCAAATCAGTTGACATTTAAATTAATGTAAGTAAGCACCGATTATTCGGTGTTTTAAGAGTAATTTGAATAAATATGCAGTACCTGCTGCTATAGGGGATAAGAATCGGTGCTGGCCCGTCAGATGAAAGCTCAGCATTCTTGTGGACGCGAAGCCTGTCTAATAATCAGATAACGGCTGGTCTGAGTCAACCTTGCCTAAGTTGAATCTATTAGGACTAAAGAAATACCTTCCACTTAGAGAAACTTCGACTTACGAGGGATTTAAATGAATAAGATATAAAGAGAAGAAGACTTGAAAATACCTTTGACTTCGGCGATTATTTGACTTCTGCGAGGTCGACTAAAGCAAGGTTGAATGTATGTGTGCCCATGATTTCTTCATCATGGCTACTACTAAAACACTGATTAATTGGTGCTCATTTATATCGTCGCAATTAAGTCTTGTGGCATGAAATGCCGAATGACATCAGTTTTTGTTAATAATGAAAGGGATGTAAGAAACAAATGGATGTTTGCATTTTTAACAGAATCCTTCATTATAGTTTAATGGAGGCCATTTTTGTGTGGTACTGAATCATACTGGCATAGATATACGAGCAACATATCAGTGAAAACTGGATTGAAATCAGATTGTGAAGAAGTTGTCAAATGGAATAAATAGTGCCTGATATGATGCTCTAAGGTTAGCTCCAAGTGGCTACACTTACTTGTAATGCAACTACAGTTGTCATGCTTAAATGTTCCTTATTTCAAATGTGTGAAAGGATCATAGTGTAATATTTTGTCACTATGATTTCTGGAATTGATATAGCACGAATGTGTTGTTGCAACTGATTGCCCTACATCAACGTAAATAATTTCATGAATTTGAACAAATGTGTTATGTTGTGTTGTGTTGTGAGATCAATTAGTCTGAAAGAAGTTATCAGAAATGACAGCTCCTCTTCATTTTTCCCCTTTCACAGGGCTGCAGAAGAAGCATTCATCAAGGAGCGGGACGAGGTGACACCGGGCCAGGAGTGGGAGCGCATCGCGCGCCTCTGCGACTTCAACCCAAAGAACAGCAAGAACCTAAAGGACGTCACCCGCTTCAGGTCAATACTCCTCCACTTAAAGCAGTCGGGACTCTCCCCCACCCCTCAAAAATAGCTGGAGGTTCTGTGTGTCTATGTTAAGTGTGTCTCATATTCTTTTTTCTCTCTTTTTATTTTCTCATCTTATCTGTCCAGCTAGATGAGAAAGTCAGGATAGTTGTCATCCCTTGTTGCCTGACCTTTGATTTTGTTTTTCTTTTGTTTGCCTGGTTTTGTTGTCTTTATTTTTAATCAAAGCAGATCAAAACTTTGCTCTCGTAGCTTGACCATGTTTAGAAACCAGCTTTTTGTACTGGATGGCTGTTGGTTGCAAGGTGGTTTGGGTTTCCATGAAGAGAGAAGGAAAAAACAAAAGTTGAATCATGTTCTCCTGGAGGGAAGTAATTTTCTTACTCAGATAATCTGTATCAAGAGATGATTATAAGGTGTGTGTCATGGCAATGGAATTAGTTTCTTTCTGAAAAGAAGCAGTGCAAATTGCTGAGAGTTGGAGAGCTATTCAAGCCATTGTTTAAAATGCATGAATAGTGTAAGAACTTTGCAGAATGTTTGTCAGCGCAGCGCTTTGCTTGGAACATGTTATCTGCCCATACATAGGGTGCTAGTGTATTGCACACCTATTTTTCAAATTAAATTCTTGCATCAACTTTTCTTTTTTTTTATGATTGCAGTGGATTGACAATTGCCCGCATCAGCATAAATAGGCACCAAATTGACCAGTGTTTAAAAAGTGGCCATGATAGAAATCATGGTCATACTTACTTGATAGTCCAAAACACTGATTAATTCAGTGCTTATTTAGATCGATGTAGAGCAATTGCCAATCAGTTGCAACACCCATTTTTTTTTTTGTGTGTGTGTGCAGAGAAGCAAGAAAGAGCAAAACATCTTCGAGTAAGGTTTTGTCTGATGTGTTCTCTAAACAATGTTTAATCTGTGGTGATTTGTGTAACCATGAGGAGAGCCTGTGTAGTGACTGTGGTTGCTGGGAGACCATGTACATGTCGCCATGTCACTTTAAACTTGCCAAAGAAGATGTTTATGTTGCATTTTTAAGTTGTTCCTCAATCATTGAAGAAGAGCCTGATCGATTGAAACATTCCAGGCTACGGCTGAGGAGATGCCTTCAGCCAAACTTTTGCGATACCCTGGCAGTTACGTCATTGTTGCTGAATCACGGCTGTGGCTTCTGTTTGGTACAGCTAGTGAAAAGTTGATGGTACGTAATAGGCATTTGTGCCGTCATTACAACTGCTCCCTCCATGCATTCATTTACTATAGTAACTTACAAGAGTTGGTGGAGGTTGGAGAATTTTCAGGATACTGGAACTCTTTGCCATACCTCGACACATGAATATGTAAGATTAGTGCTTCATTAGTTTGTTTTTCCTATTTTTTTTTCAGATGTGATATCTGAGATTTAAGCTCGTGGCTTTAGTTTTCATACATGCAGCCACGACGGCTCAAGATCTATCCAAACTTTAAAACCAATGTAGCCAAACAGTTATCCAGTGTTAGAAACATGAGAGCAGCTTCTGATCTGCTTACGTATACAAACATAATTTTATATTCAATATTCATTCCTATGAAGGTTAGTGTATCATGGCCCATGTGCAAACACCTCTGTATGATTTGATTGTTCATAGCAAAATACGTCAGTCTCCTTGGTACATATTGTTATCTTGTGTTGTCGGTTGTTCTGTTGTTGAAATATAAACATTGCAGAAGATGTACATACCTTAGTGAAAAAAGAGAGTTTTCCTTTTTGAGATGTGGGAAGTTGGAAAAAAAAAAACCTGTATGTGACACATATTTACTGGTTGTGATATGGACATTGTGATTTTAGTTTGCCATGGATAGGCAAATTTCTGTGGAACATCTTGTCGGCATCATTTCTAGCTACCGGTAGTTGCAGGCTATATTGTTTGTGATCCGTATGAAGACATGAGGATACTTTGTGAATTGAAACGCAGACTGTAATTTTGTTTTATTTATCAGAGTAGCAGGCTCCCAGCAGATTTGATATTATCACACATCATTTTGTTCATACTTCATTTTGTTTTGTTTTGCTTTTTTTTTAATGGCTATATTTCCATAGTTGACCAAACGCAGAATGTGTCCCACCACCAGTGGAAGAGTTCTGGACGATGAGTTTGGCCTGTCATCAAATTTAAGAAATGACAGTTTCACAATAAGAACAAGAAAGCATGATTTCCTTTCCACTCACTATCTCCACCACCCCTGCAATCTCATGATATAGATGGTTATTTTTTTTTTTGTGACACACAGTGTAAACCCATTATCAAAAAGATATCAAAGCATGTATTGAAATGGTTGTATAGCAGTTGAAACATTTATATTTTATCACTAGTTAAAATGTAGTTTTAGCATGTTATAGAAGAGCATGATGAGTTAAACTTCACTATTTCCAGAATAATGCCAGGTTTGAGTTGTATGAGCTCATGAAAAATGGATGCATGCCCTACTTAATATATATTAATTAGAAACTGTAAATTGCTTTCATTTCAGAGGCAATGTGCATGGAAATGTTGATGGGTATTTGTTTCAGACATTGCACTTGTATCAAGCTTCAACTTTGATAGAGTGCAGCCATGGGAATTTAAGATCTGTAGGCAAATGGTTACAACAGATTGTGACAAACCGTCTTGGTGTATGGTGCTCTCAAAGGGGGAAAAATACAGAATGGGGAGAGGCAAGGGGGAACAAAACATCTGAAACAAAAACAGCACTGGATGGAAAGTTGAATTGTCCATGTGCTGTTCATGAACAACTGGACATGAAGCAGCATATTGTCATTCTTGAAGTCTGTGCCAGATTTTGATTTTGTATCATCGCATGGTATTTTCGGTCCCAGGAAAGTTGAAAAAGGTGATGGGTCTCTTCATATAACCTCGTGTGACTTGAAACTACAGAGATCCATCAGCATCATTTTGTCTCTGCATACCTGGCGGTGCCACAGGACAACCAAAGAGCTAACCTTCTCAAAGCTGATTGGTTGTTTCCTACCTGCTGTCATGGTAACCTCAATATCTATGGTTACTTGCATGTTTTGAAGAGCTCTGCATGAAATTGAGGCCCAGGAGAAGAATACTTATTTCAGCAAGTTGATGAGAACACATTTTTCCCCTCACACAACAGAGTGCAAATATATTACCTGTTAGCATTGCGCAGTTATCCCACTGCCCATGTAACACGCCTAGACAGAAATACAGTAGCTTTAGAAAAGCGACTGGCACAGAAGAACTACAAGCATGTATATCCTGTCCATGCATGAGATGTATTGATGGACTGTAATGTACGCAGTATACAATTGTAATGTATGCATTGAGCTAGCCTGTGGATTACATGATATATTTTCATTAATTATCCTCCTAGTCTTCACTGCCACTTAAGATTTCTTATCGCTGTAACCAAGTTGAGCATCATCTTTTTTTTTTTTCAGTCTGAGAACAGATACTGCGTTTCTCTCAACAAGCACCGGTGGAAACAAATTTGCATCCATATTATACGAGTTTAATACCGCTCTAAAGATTTTGTAATCTGTGCTATGTATAAATTTATTTAACAATATCAGGTATGGTTCCCTTTGTCAATGATATTCAAACCTTTTCTTTCACTCCAAATTGTGCATACTGTAAGTATATATTATCTCTGTCAGACATGTAATTTTCTATTAGCAGTGATTCTAGTCCAGACGAGAGCAGACAGTAATTATGTGTTTGTAGTCATGTACAACTGAATTAAATGGAAAGAACATCCAATCAATACTGTTGCAATAGTTGTGTCTCATTTGCTGTGCTTGAATTATGCTTAAGGCTTAATTTGAAAGTTGCTTTTTAAGTTCTTTGATTATCTTGAATTCACATTTATTGTTGCTTTATTCCTATGAAACAAGTAACATGACTTATCAAAACCAATGTCACATACATTGAAAACAATGTAATAGAGAGGTTGTTGCATAAAGTGTAATGTGAACCACTGGTAATACAACCAAACCCTGTTAAAATGAACATGGAATACAAGATTTTGTGAGTACAATGGGACTTTACTGACAAAACTATTATTTCCCTTATTCACCATGTTCATGTAAACTAGACTTCATCATAATAAAAACTAGAAATGTCGCTATGGCGACTGATGCCTCCGCCATAATGCATGATTCTCCCAATAGGCGTATAGTACAATGTCTTCACAATGTGTGATCCATGACAGTGTCACATAACTGCCAAATATTGAAATGACATGTTTGTCAGAAATGTCTTGAACTGGGTTTGCTATAATTTTCTAAGAGTGCAGGTACACATATTTGGGGAATTTTGGGGAAGTTTATGCATTGAGTAATTTCCAAGGTATGAAGAAAGAGTGTGGTGATGGTACAAAATAGTTTTTTTGTGTGTGTGTGTGTGTGTTTTTTTTGTTTTGTTTTGTTTTTTTGTTTTGTTTTGTTTTGTTTTGTTTGTTTGTTGTTGTTTTTTTTTTGGGGGGGGGGCATTGAAACCTGGCCTTTGACCCTTAACCTTTGACCTGATGACTGGAAATTTCCCTGAGAATCTCCATTAGGTAATGCATGTATTAAGTTTTGAAACTAATAATACAAGCATTGCATATACTAGTATATGAGGGAAATAGTAAAATTTTTAGGAGTTGACCTTGACCTTTGACCCCTGACTATTGACCCATGACCCCTAAATTCCCTAGATAATCCCTGCCAGACAGTACATGCATATGTACCAAATTCCACAAAGATACATTGAACCATTTGCAAGAAAAGTGATATTGCAACATTTTCACCTAACCTTTGACCTTTTGACCTTTGACCTTATGACATAAAACTCTTATGACATAAAACTCTAAAGAATCTTTACGCAGTAGTACATGTCCACACCAAGTTTCAAGAAAATACCTTTGGGCATTGCATAGATATGGGGGAAATTGCAACATTTGTAGCATTTGACCTTGACCTTTTGACCTTTCACATCTTGCCAATGTCACTAAAATCTACTCAACTAATTGTCCCATCATACATCATCCTTGGACCAAGTTTGGTGAAAGCTGCTTCATCCAGTTTTGAGTTATCACGTAAACAGATAAATTTTAGGATTTGACCTTGATCTTTGACCTTTGACCTCTGTCCGATTTCACTGAAAAACTAATCAAGTAATTGTCCCATCATACATCATCCTCCGACAAAGTTTGGTGAAATTTGCTCCATCCAGTCTTGAGTTATCGCGTAAACGGATACAATTTCATGATTTGACCTTGACCTTTGACCTTTAGCCGATTTCACCCAAAATTTAATCAAATAATTGCCCCATCATACTTCATACTTGGACCAAGTTTGGTAAAATTCCAGTAAATATTACTCAAGTTATCGCGTAAACGAAAGCGGACGGACGTACGGACAACCCGAAAACATAATGCCTCCGGCACCACTTCGTGGCGGAGGCATAAAAAAAAAATGTAATGTGGCAGTGGTATTACTGACAAATTTGCGATGACCAGAATACTGTTTATATGCATAAAATGAATGAAATGATAGAAAATGCGAACAATGCAAATGTTTAAAGATGAGTGATGCAGAAGAGGGATGAAAGTCCTGTCAGAAGTGGAGATGATGATAATCAGCGCTAGTACAACGTGATGATGAGCTTGAGGCCTGTAGTTATGTGAGGTGAGGATGAGTATACTGAGGATGGTTGATGATACTGATCAGTGAGGTTCCATGACATTTGCTCCTGCAACAATTCCTCTGATTAAATATTTGCATGCTGAACTAAACTTTATGCATTGAGTAATTTCCAAGGTATGAAGAAAGAGTGTGGTGATGGTACAAAATATATATATTTTTTTTTTTGTGTGTGTGTTTTTTTTTTGTTTTGTTTTGTTTTTTTGTTTTGTTTTGTTTTGTTTGTTTGTTTGTTTGTTTTTTTTTTTTTTTTGGGGGGGGGGCATTGAAACCTGGCCTTTGACCCTTAACCTTTGACCTGATGACTGGAAATTTCCCTGAGAATCTCCATTAGGTAATGCATGTATTAAGTTTTGAAACTAATAATACAAGCATTGCATATACTAGTATATGAGGGAAATAGTAAAATTTTTAGGAGTTGACCTTGACCTTTGACCCCTGACTATTGACCCATGACCCCTAAATTCCCTAGATAATCCCTGCCAGACAGTACATGCATATGTACCAAATTCCACAAAGATACATTGAACCATTTGCAAGAAAAGTGATATTGCAACATTTTCACCTAACCTTTGACCTTTTGACCTTTGACCTTATGACATAAAACTCTTATGACATAAAACTCTAAAGAATCTTTACGCAGTAGTACATGTCCACACCAAGTTTCAAGAAAATACCTTTAGGCATTGCATAGATATGGGGGAAATTGCAACATTTGTAGCATTTGACCTTGACCTTTTGACCTTTCACATCTTGCCAATGTCACTAAAATCTACTCAACTAATTGTCCCATCATACATCATCCTTGGACCAAGTTTGGTGAAAGCTGCTTCATCCAGTTTTGAGTTATCACGTAAACAGATAAATTTTAGGATTTGACCTTGATCTTTGACCTTTGACCTCTGTCCGATTTCACTGAAAAACTAATCAAGTAATTGTCCCATCATACATCATCCTCCGACAAAGTTTGGTGAAATTTGCTCCATCCAGTCTTGAGTTATCGCGTAAACGGATACAATTTCATGATTTGACCTTGACCTTTGACCTTTGACCTTTAGCCGATTTCACCCAAAATTTAATCAAATAATTGCCCCATCATACTTCATACTTGGACCAAGTTTGGTAAAATTCCAGTAAATATTACTCAAGTTATCGCGTAAACGAAAGCGGACGGACGTACGGACAACCCGAAAACATAATGCCTCCGGCACCACTTCGTGGCGGAGGCATAAAAAAAAAATGTAATGTGGCAGTGGTATTACTGACAAATTTGCGATGACCAGAATACTGTTTATATGCATAAAATGAATGAAATGATAGAAAATGCGAACAATGCAAATGTTTAAAGATGAGTGATGCAGAAGAGGGATGAAAGTCCTGTCAGAAGTGGAGATGATGATAATCAGCGCTAGTACAACGTGATGATGAGCTTGAGGCCTGTATTTATGTGAGGTGAGGATGAGTATACTGAGGATGGTTGATGATACTGATCAGTGAGGTTCCATGACATTTGCTCCTGCAACAATTCCTCTGATTAAATATTTGCATGCTGAACTAAACATTCATCTACCCTCAAACATTACCTAACCCTAATCCTGATCCTCGCATCAAACTAAACCAAAAAACAAAACAAAACAAAACAAAAAACAAAAAACAATCACAACCCAAACCCTAACCCTATGTCCTTGGAGAAAATAAGGCCGGAGCAATTGTCGCAGGAGCAAAGTCGTGTCACTGATAAGTGAAAATGGGTCATGATGATGAAGACAAGGGGAAAAAAGAGATGAGAGGTACGTATATTGGTGATTATGATTAGAAAAAAAAGGTAGTTGTAACATTTTCTTGAGCAGAATATAAATGTCATTCACACTGAAATAAAGTAATTGCAATGAGAATATGAAGTCATTGTCTTACAACACTTCTGTCAGATTTTCACAAGAAAATGAAGAAATTAATATACTCATATTTCTTGTTCTTTTATGGGGTGTTGATGGGAGATGGAAAGTCAGTCTTAAAGCAACTTTTGTCAACTCCTGCAGTAAAACAAACAAACAAACAAATAATTTCCAAACAAAGCTGCAAAAGTTTGCATCACGTTCGGTGCATTGTCTTTATTCGCAAGAGCGCCATCTCTTGTTCAAATTAAGCAAACTACCTCACTGCTTCAATCCGCTGCTGCACTTCTTCGTCAACTCTTGAACTTCTGTGAAACTGTAAACTGTTGCAACTGTGAACTTTGCATTGGGTGACTGCACATAATAAAAGTGAAAATGCATACCAGCAAATCTACCTTCTGTGAAGTCTAATTCAGCACGATCGGTTGCAACTTGCTAAAGGGGGAAGAATAAATAAGCAAGTACAGAGGACTAGACAAGGTTTCGTTGTAGGAAAAACCTCATTAAATTTTTGACAGTCAACTTTGATCCGTCTGTGATAGGAAACTTATGAAAGGGATGCATTTGAAAAGAGTAAGAATAAGTTGTCCACTCCTGCCTCCTACGATTAAGATAAACGAACTGTTAAAAGGAGGAGATGAAGGAAAAGGAGAATGAAAGGAGGATAAAGGAGAAGGAAACGGGAAAGAAGGAGAAGGAAGGGGAGGAGGAGGAGGAGGAGGAGAATTAATTGCCATTGGAAGAGACGTTTCGAGTAGAACAAGGAGTCTAACCAGCAAAGTATCGAGGAGACACAGATCACAAGGGCAGGGTTGAACAAAAACATTCACTTTCACATTCACATTCAAGTTGTATCTTTTTCCTTTTTTCCCGTTCTCTCTCTTCCCAAACCAGAGCTGCAGCAGCAGCAACCACAGCTGCAGCTATCGAAAGTTGGTAGCCGGACGTGTCTGAATATCCAGCTTCCGAGTTGTTATCGGAAATTCAGAATGGAAAAAAAAAAGAAGTTAGTACTGTAGTTCAACGCCTTTTGTATTTGTAAAGGATCGACAGATAGGAAGATAGATTGAAGGGATGGAACTGAGAGGGAAAAGAAGCATATGGGGAAGAGAAAAAATTGGAACTACAGAGGAAATTGGCAGACGAGAAGGTAAGAAATAAACAGGAATAGAGTGAGAGAGAGAGAGAGAAAAAAAAAAGCATGAACAGGACTGATGGAGAGGGAAAAAGATATTTCATCTAGGCAGATAAAAAGAGTAAGAAAAACAATGATAAACATGCAAAGCTGGCGGAGAGGGTATTTTGAAAGCGAATTTACTCATTTCATGTCAAATTGAGGATTAGATTACCGTAATCATTGCTAAATGTCGTGAATTGTGAAACAGTCTCAAATCTATTAACATTTTCAAAGTTAGTTTGAATAAAAATCTAAATTTGCAAAACAACACACGTTTGTCAACTAAGTTTGGAACTGTTTCACTGTATTCTGATATTTTAATCAACAAGCTAAGACATTTATCCTGATTAAGTGACTGTATGTACACAAGGTCTGGTGATCAATATGAACAAGACAGTATTTGAGGAAATTGGCTCAAAATGATAAGGATTTGCAAATTGAAAATAATAATCTCCGAACAATATTGATTACAAGTAACTACTGACAGTGACGGATCCAGGACAAAAATTGCAGGAGGGGACGCGCCGGGCATCCCCTTAAGTTGTGTTTTTCTTTTTTTTTCTTTTCTTTTTTTTTTAATAAAAGAAATAAAAAAGATTGTTTAAAAAGACAACTACTAGCATATCCTTGTGATGAAACCCAGAAGTACTAATTAAACCCGAAAGTGGTAAATAAACTGCTCTGCCCCCCCCCCCCCTTACGGAATTCTTGGATTCCCCTGGAAAGTGGAAAGTCTTATCCCATATAAATTTGATCTCATGACCATTGAAACCTAATGGCTTTGTCAGTTACGTAAGGAGAACAGAAAGTAACTGGTAGCCGATTTGCACTGTGGAGAATTATTGATTTTCTGAATCCCATGTTCGACATCTTTGCTGGTATAAAGGGATAGCCATTCCGACTTCAGGTTTCCACCACCATCTGACCATCACATGAGCTCCACTTTATTCATACTACACTACAACGCCATCACAATTTCTTTTTGCAAAGCACCATCACTGCATTCACATCTACGACAGTTCCGTGGTGAAAGCTTCTGCTAGCAAACTTATTTAAGCTTTCCCAATTTCACCAAGAGTTTGTCTGAAGGTGGCAGTTTGGCGTCAGGCTATATACATGTAACAATTTCTGTGCCAATGAATCAAATGTGCACAAAGTTTACACATCTAAACCTAAATGAACAGGAAATAAACATGACACACCAAAGGGTTAGATATTTTGGGATTTCCCTTACTCGCTCGAAATCGGAAGTGATCATTTTCAAATTCTGATATCACTGTCTCCGACTATCTATGAGCTTCCAGATTTTATCTTGTAGTATGAGATTGCACCTAAAAAAAATGAAAGAGCGTGAAATGGTAGCCTGAATTAAACGCAGTTTTTGATGTTTAAAACATACACGCAAATAGCTCGGGTATGATAAAGTCATAATAAAGACTAGGAAAAAACAGTCACATATTCAATCTTGATGGTCTGCGTGTTATTGTTGATATTATCCTTTCATTATTGTTTCATTTGTCGTTTTCTGGTAGAGAATTAATTCATTCATCCAGCATTAGAGTGAAAAAAAAAAATGAAGAGCATAATTGCACAATCACACTGTTTATGTAATCTATGAGAAATACATATGTAATGCGGATCACAAAATATATCACAGATAATAATATATGTATGCAAATAAGTAGAATAAAAATAAGAAAAGCAATTCATTGACGAGTAATATATACCAATTCGATTGAAAGGGCGCACGGTGCACTGAAAAGCAGAGCTTAGATCCCTTATATACGTCATAATGATGTAATTAACGTAACATCCTTAAACTATTTATATAACGCTTAAATATAACTGTTAAAATTTAATGTAATGGAGGTAATTACAGCAGCAACCACAGCTGCAGCTATCGAAAGTTGGTAGCCGGACGTGTCTGAATATCCAGCTTCCGAGTTGTTATCGGAAATTCAGAATGGAAAAAAAAAAGAAGTTAGTACTGTAGTTCAACGCCTTTTGTATTTGTAAAGGATCGACAGATAGGAAGATAGATTGAAGGGATGGAACTGAGAGGGAAAAGAAGCATATGGGGAAGAGAAAAAATTGGAACTACAGAGGAAATTGGCAGACGAGAAGGTAAGAAATAAACAGGAATAGAGTGAGAGAGAGAGAGAAAAAAAAAAGCATGAACAGGACTGATGGAGAGGGAAAAAGATATTTCATCTAGGCAGATAAAAAGAGTAAGAAAAACAATGATAAACATGCAAAGCTGGCGGAGAGGGTATTTTGAAAGCGAATTTACTCATTTCATGTCAAATTGAGGATTAGATTACCGTAATCATTGCTAAATGTCGTGAATTGTGAAACAGTCTCAAATCTATTAACATTTTCAAAGTTAGTTTGAATAAAAATCTAAATTTGCAAAACAACACACGTTTGTCAACTAAGTTTGGAACTGTTTCACTGTATTCTGATATTTTAATCAACAAGCTAAGACATTTATCCTGATTAAGTGACTGTATGTACACAAGGTCTGGTGATCAATATGAACAAGACAGTATTTGAGGAAATTGGCTCAAAATGATAAGGATTTGCAAATTGAAAATAATAATCTCCGAACAATATTGATTACAAGTAACTACTGACAGTGACGGATCCAGGACAAAAATTGCAGGAGGGGACGCGCCGGGCATCCCCTTAAGTTGTGTTTTTCTTTTTTTTTCTTTTCTTTTTTTTTTAATAAAAGAAATAAAAAAGATTGTTTAAAAAGACAACTACTAGCATATCCTTGTGATGAAACCCAGAAGTACTGGTATAAAGGGATAGCCATTCCGACTTCAGGTTTCCACCACCATCTGACCATCACATGAGCTCCACTTTATTCATACTACACTACAACGCCATCACAATTTCTTTTTGCAAAGCACCATCACTGCATTCACATCTACGACAGTTCCGTGGTGAAAGCTTCTGCTAGCAAACTTATTTAAGCTTTCCCAATTTCACCAAGAGTTTGTCTGAAGGTGGCAGTTTGGCGTCAGGCTATATACATGTAACAATTTCTGTGCCAATGAATCAAATGTGCACAAAGTTTACACATCTAAACCTAAATGAACAGGAAATAAACATGACACACCAAAGGGTTAGATATTTTGGGATTTCACTTACTCGCTCGAAATCGGAAGTGATCATTTTCAAATTCTGATATCACTGTCTCCGACTATCTATGAGCTTCCAGATTTTATCTTGTAGTATGAGATTGCACCTAAAAAAATGAAAGAGCGTGAAATGGTAGCCTGAATTAAACGCAGTTTTTGATGTTTAAAACATACACGCAAATAGCTCGGGTATGATAAAGTCATAATAAAGACTAGGAAAAAACAGTCACATATTCAATCTTGATGGTCTGCGTGTTATTGTTGATATTATCCTTTCATTATTGTTTCATTTGTCGTTTTCTGGTAGAGAATTAATTCATTCATCCAGCATTAGAGTGAAAAAAAAAATGAAGAGCATAATTGCACAATCACACTGTTTATGTAATCTATGAGAAATACATATGTAATGCGGATCACAAAATATATCACAGATAATAATATATGTATGCAAATAAGTAGAATAAAAATAAGAAAAGCAATTCATTGACGAGTAATAT
Source organism: Diadema setosum (assembly GCF_964275005.1). Classification (NCBI taxonomy): domain Eukaryota; kingdom Metazoa; phylum Echinodermata; class Echinoidea; order Diadematoida; family Diadematidae; genus Diadema; species Diadema setosum. Next base: position 25,993,218 of record NC_092700.1, on the reverse strand, counting down.
ATACCAATTCGATTGAAAGGGCGCACGGTGCACTGAAAAGCAGAGCTTAGATCCCTTATATACGTCATAATGATGTAATTAACGTAACATCCTTAAACTATTTATATAACGCTTAAATATAACTGTTAAAATTTAAAGGGTGTGTACAGTTCTGGTCGAGGTGAAGATTTAGCTTTTAACGTTTTGTGAGATATTCAGAAACCACTCTATGAGATGTCAAAGAGCATGCAGTTCTAAGGGGTATCAAAAGTTTATTCGATGAAAATCGATTTTGAAATGGCTGAGATATCCAAAAACAAGGTGAAACAAAGAGATACTAATAAAGTTGGGGCATGTCGCCTTTTATTATTAGCACTTTTTTGGATATCTCAGCCATTTGAAAACCAATTTTCATCAAATAAACGTTGAATCCTTCTTAAAATTACATGCTCTTTCATATTTCATAAGAGGCTTTTCATTATCTCACTTAGAAATGTTCAAAACATGAATCCCTACCTCAACCAGTACTATACAGTCCCTAATGGAGGTAATATGGATATAATATTATTCCTCCACCCCTGCCCGTTACTTGGTTGCATGAAAATTGTAAACCACAGTGCGGCAGATTTCCGGAGGATAAACATAGCATACAGGAACAGCGTATTTTACACGTCATACTTTGATGTCATTGGATATTATTTCCTTCATGTCATATTTATGTTTTCTCGTACACGCTGTTATATGTTTCGCTGACTCTGAGAAAAGAAGAAAACATTGAGCTGGAAAGGCTGGGAATTTCCTTCATGTCATATTTATGTTTTCTCGTACTCGCTGTTATGTTACGCTGACTCTGAGAAAAGAAGAAAACATTGAGCTGGAAAAGAATGAACACACTTCCAAAATTATGTAGCAAGACTCTTTTTTGTTAAAATCAAACATAAACTGAAACATTTGATACTCACTTCCCTGCATTAGTCCTTTTCTTGGAATGCTTGGCAAACGAGTTTTCCTGTTGGTATAATTTCCTATGAGAGATGCATAAAAACTTATATATGATTCAAATCTGACTGATGAAATTACTAACTTGTATGATCTTCTAAAGTCTGTTGGTGGTTATTTATCGCCGTCATCATTTAATATATATATATATATATATATATATATATATATATATATATATATATATATATATAAGAATAGAAGAATTATGTAAAGTGGAATATATTTCGTGTAGACAGTTCATATATAATCATATATATATATATATATATATATATATATATATATATATATATAAGAATAGAAGAATTATGTAAAGTGGAATATATTTCGTGTAGACAGTTCATATATAATCATATATATATATATATATGATTATAAATGAACTGTCTACACGAAATATAGGAAATATATTCCACTTTACATAATTCTTCTATTCTTTTTTTAATATGTGAGAAAAAGGAGTATTCTTGTAAAAACGGCAGAACAGAATTTGAAAAGACATAACAAACAAATGTTGTTGGTGACACAGGATGTGACGTGTAACCTTGTACTTTCAAAGTTTTGACTTCCTGGAAAGAATGCAAACAGTAAAAGGAAGTGTTTATTTGGGTTTTCCCACTTTTTCCGATATTGCGATAGAGAAGGAAAAGAAAGTTGTATGAGAGGGCAATGTTTTATATATATATATATATATATATATATATTCTTTGTTGTTTGTATGTGACTGTGTTGTTTCAATTTTTAAGTAAAGCAAAACATAAACACTTTCAAAGCTTTGATAATTATAATGCATGCATCGTTCCAATTCTTGTTGAAATATTGGTAGGCCTACTGATTTTATTAGGAAGCAATACTTAATCTATCTATACTCGTCGGGTTATACTCTTTAGCGTGTTCAATTTATGGCAGTTTCTCCGCTAGTATAGTGACAAGCTATTCCACCCAAACTCATAATACAGTTTGCATGCTTTTGATTATAGTTATTGCTATGCTAGTGTTGGACAATCCTTCTGGTTGTCAAGAATAAGCTTTTACAATTATGTGCTATATAGTGCTGATAAAAATGTGAATATTATGTTCGTGATCTGGTCAATACTGCGTTTAGAATGTGAAAAAACGGGAGGGGGTAAATTTAAGAGGATCACAGTGAAAGAATTTGTTTTAAGTAGTGACTTGATACTCTAGCATGTCAAGGATAGATCCTACCATTACAATATGTGCATGGTATAGGCCGTATATGTTGTTTGTAGGTGGATAGGTAATTGGATGGTAAGCAGATCTATTACGTTGTGATTGAATGCACCATATACTCACTGAACCTCCCGTAAAATAGAAAAAAAAAAACAATATTGAAAGTTTTTCCACCACCCGTAAGCATGCATGGTAGAAGTTGAGGTTACAGACCTATTAAACGTTGTCAGAAGTAGTTATGATTGCACACTGGATTCGAAGTATTGAGAAATGCATCATAAGAACAGGGAAAGCTTGTTCGACCTCGTCCTATACCTGGCAAAAATCTAATAATAATATGAACAAGTTCAAGCTCTGGGTTATTACGAAAACAGAGACAGGTGAAGGAATTGCAAATCACGCAAACCAACTGAAAGAGAAAGCTATAAATCAGAACGCAGCAGGAAACACCTTCATTGAACAGCTGGACACGGGGGAGGGGATGTCCATCCTTTTGAATTAAAAGTCAACAAGTTGGCCTATTGATCAACCTCTGTAGCATCACGTGTAACTTATTTCTTCTTGTGTTGTTGTTGTTGTTTTTTTGTTGTTGTTGCGGGGGTGGGGGATGGGGCATGCGACGTGAATATCTAAATTCTATCTAAATTGTTTGCAGCGTGAAGTTCCTTATAGCTTCAGAACGGGCCCAGGTAAGCAGGAAATTGAACTGTTGTGAAGTCGTGCAAATATGATGTCAGTAAATGGCATTGATCTTGGTTCGTTCGAAGATACAGTGAGAAAGAGATTCATTCATTCGTTTATTTTTTCAGTTTCCAAGAGAAACATATAAATATTTTACCGAAATTGAACACATAAATTATACATCACAATAGGGCCTACCTATTAAAAGATACGTTTACATGTTTTAAGTATAGGGAAATGCTGGAAATGGGGAGGAATACTAATAGAAAAAACAGTGCTAGTAGGGTGCATTCCATTGCACTTTTCCATATTATCCAAAAGAAACAAATAAATATTTGACAGAAATCTAATACAGTATATACATTAATTACATAACACAATAAAATATTATAAGTTTGCAGAACATTCAAGTATACGGAAATGCTGGAATTGGGGAGGAACGCTAAAAAGCATGTGCTCGTAGGATGCATCCCCACACATAATAAAACAAAACAAAAGAAACTATATTCTGGAAACCTAACTTACGCGAAACAAACACCCTGGACAAATCTCTATACTAAGTCGATGTCATGCACGAAGAGAAAGGAAAGAGATAGAATGATAACGAGAGAAACGAGGGACGGATGGATCAAGTACAAGAGGGAGAAAGTTGAAGGGGGAGGGGGATGGGGAGGAGAGAAAACCTAAATTTAACTCAAGACAAGTTTATTTTCTACCGTATTATAAATAGGCCCTTTCCTTAAAACCTTCCGAGAGCCTCTCGCCTTGAAGTGATGTTGTATAGCGCCGCCGCCGCCGTGACCGACTCGTGGATTTCCACGCTCGGCTGTCAAGTCGAATAGCCTTGACCTGCCGCTCACCGAGCTTATTCAGGCAACATTCTCTACTCCGCAAACCATCCCCAACCTGCTTAAAGGTCAATGTCCTCTGCCTATTCCGGATCATTGACATCGGTGGAAGCAGAGAGGTGTTATACAGAAGGAGTGGAATCTCTTTCAAATTTGTGCAAGTTTACGCGAAGAGTTGTATTTTGTTTGTTTATGACAATCATGAATACGCTTGGCATTCCACTAGCTTTGAATTTCCATGCTCCTGGCCGCTCTTTCACGGAGTTTTGATATGACGACCAAAGAAATGTTCCTTGACTTTGACAATTGTAAGCTGTATTTCATAGGAACTTGTTTAGTCATATCAATACTTTATATATGAAATAATAGCAATAATGCCCATAAGAACTATAACAAAAAAGAAAAAGAAATAAAAGTAGTTCATAAAAACCCTAATATAACCATATCTTGCGCACTATCAATTTTGTGCATAATTTTGTTCGCCAGGTAAGGGCTTATAGACTATGTCATATCTTAATTTTCTCTGAGTAATTGGGTATTAAGCGCGTATTTCAGAGTATCACAGCAGCACTTTACAGTTAAAGAAGTACATTTTTTAAATGATTCTGTTCGCTTGTCTAGTTATCTTGCAACGAACTGCTGCTAGCTAATATACGTTTCTTGTGATTTAGTAATTATGGATATAACAGATCGAAGTGATTTCTTTTTTTTTTTTCGCAGCCAATAAACAAGCACGGTGTCACTTCATGGAGATATGATCTGCATTTAGGAGACCAATTCATTCCACACAAAAGTAACATGCGATGATGCAAAATAATACTTGAAGTGAAATGGTTTGTGAGAGATATTTTGGCTTTTTACGGACATCCCATTTTCAGATCATTTGCACACAGAACTTTGATACACTGTATTACGTAATATTACCTAATGTTAGCTTGTATATTTTACCATACTTTTTCATCCTAATCTCATTTCATTGTTCCTTCATTGTTTTCATTGTTTTACATCTATATACTTTTGTAATTGCTCACGAATAATACGCATGTATTTTATAATTACCATAAATTATAATAAATTGGATGTACATATAAAGATTAAATTGCATTGAATAGAGATAGTGAATAGAGAATAGAGTTACGAACACAGAATCTTGAAGTTGGCATTATATTGTATAAAAGGAGTTTAAAATCTACCAATTAAGTGGTTGTCAATACCGTCACCAACTGATATATTAAAACGAAAGACAATAATGGGAATAATTTCACTGGTTGAGTATTGGTGTGTAATTTATTACTTTTATGATGCAATATAATGTTTGTTTGTTTTTTTCTGTTATGTGAAATATCGAACTATGTATACACTGACAATTGCACTGTCTGGATTGCTGAAAGCTGGAACACTTCAGCATAAGTATTGGTCCATACCGGCTCAAGTCCAATATCCATGTTTTTATTACTATATGTCATCATCACCACCACCACATCATCATCATTATCATCGCCGTCATCATCATCATCATCATCATCATCATCATCATCATCATCACCATTTAAGAACATAAGATTCTTAAAATTCATGATTTATATCATTTTCAATTAGGAGAGTTAATGCATAAATTCAGTTATAATGAACTTCCGAAAATATTATCTGAAACCCTTCATCAAAAATAGTTCGGTTCATAATTACCCAACAAGACAGTCGAACTCAATGCATTTACCTTTGAGTAGAACATTATCTACTAACAAAACTTTTACATGTGCACAGGGCTTAAACTCTGGAATTCATTGGGCACACGTTTATAAGAAATATCTATGTTGAGTAATCTTATCAGAAGCAATTTAGGAATAAACTATTAAAAGATATTCTGTTAGAAATTATCAATCCTCCTGCTTGATATCCTGTCCTCTCTCCATCTTTTCTTTTCCCCTCTCATCTCAACTTACCTCATCTATTAATTTTCACACCCTCTCCTCTCATCTCTCTCTCTCTCTCGCTTAATGCGGAGCTTCAGTTTTGGTTATTTTTGTTTTTTATGCCATTCCGGTATATATTCAGTTAATTGTTATTATGTGTCTCATAGTGATGATATTTGATTTTTTTTTTAGGCCTAAGTAATACAAGCTATGCTTTTGATTTAGTCTCCCCACTTTGGTTCGTAGTGATGTTTAGTTCCTAGTGATGTATACATGTATTATTGTTTCGATTATTGTTGTACATAAAATTGAATTGGATCATCATCATTGTCTGTACTTATCGTTAATAAGATCCTCATCAATTAGATCGGTAATCAGAATTAAAATGAAATGGAATTACTATGAGAGAATATTATATTTTGTAAACATTTTAAACGAAAGTGAAGAAAAATCATCAAAGTTCAATTTGGTTTTATGAACTCCTATAATTTCTTATATACACATGTACGTGGAGTTATCTTTAATCATTGTACCGAAGGCCTTCAAAAGTTTACAGAGGGATGTTCAGCTTACTCCATGCTTAAAATTATGATATTATCAAATGAAAAAAGGGCTCAGATCTTTCAATCTTTCTGTTTCTCTTTTATTTTGATTAAATTGTTATGCACGTTTGAGTACATTCCTATGGAAACTGCGCAGTATAAACTCACAGTTGTTTTATATCTTTTAATGATAATAGCTATGATTATCATTATACCATAGCAAAAAGAAGTGCTGTGATGGCTTTATAAAGTTGATCGATAATGTAATATGATATAATATAATATAATATAATATAATATAATATAATATAATATAATATAATATAATATAATATAATATGATATAATATAATATAATATAATATGATTTTATATGATACAATGTAATAATAATGTTGACAGTAATACGCTGTGAAAAGGTGATATCCTCTCTTTATCTTATATGCAGATGTGAGTGCGTCATGAACATCATTGTTTCGCGGAATTGACTATTCAATATAGCAAAGCATTCTTTGTATCCTTTTTCCACTTCAATTAATGTTTATTTCTTTTAATCTAATCTTAATATTAAAGCAAACTTGTTAATAGAAAGAAGTTCTGATTTCATTCATTTGCTTTGCATTTCAAATACTTATCAAGTACTGAGGAAATGCATCAAATGAGGAATTGCATAACTTGTTTCTCCTTTCATTCACAGTAGAGTTGACGTGTTTTTCTGTAGAAAGTGTTACGTTTAGCAGTTCTTTTCAATATATATATATATATATATTCAATCCAACATTTATATTACTAATATTTTATATCCATCGAAAAAAAATTTATACCTATGTAGTCCTATTCATGTTCAATTTATTCCAATGTTTTGAACTCTTTATTCTAAAATGTAATGGAAATCATATAAAAATTTGTTCGACTTAAATAGCTGTTCGCTATTTTTGTCTATTTTAGTCCTAATCGTAGAGCAAACGTGTTGACAGAAAGAAGTTCTGATTTTATTCATTTGCTTTACATTTCAAACAATTATCAATATACAAAAAATAATAAGAATTACATGTAGACAAAAAGCCTATTCATACCTATTCTTGTTCATATTCGATTTATCTCATTTAAGCTCTTCATCTGGAATTTAATTGAATTTATAATTATAAGAATTTCGTTTCACAATATCACATTGATTATTGTAGGTTTTAAACACTATGCATTGTCCTCTTCCACTGAAATTGAAATCAAGTACAATTATCAGCCTGATGAGGTATACATAGGGTAGACAATTATTATGGCAAATTACTATGAACAACTCAGTAGTCTTCATCTCGCCAAGGTTATATATTTACAGTGTTTCAATCAGCATCTTGATTTTCTAGTGCATTCTATAACTGAAAATACCCTCATTATATGCGCAAAACGTGCATGCTGAAAATAAAACAATATTCTTCGACCTCTTGCCGTGTTCGTTGTATCGTTGTATATGTAATATGTATATTATCTTTGTATATATATATTATATATATAATATAATACATGTTTCATTTTTACATATATATATATATATATATATATATATATATATATATAATATAATACTTGTTACATTTTTTACATATGAAATATGTATATATATATATATATATATATATATATAGTCTATAGGTCCAAACATGTTTCTTGATTCTTCGCTATATATATATATATATATATATATATATATATATACATACACATTTATCCCAAAATGATTTCTCTTAAAGAAGACACAGCTTTCATAGATAACAGTTCACAGGAACAATATAAACTTTGTGTAATTAAGGTAAGCTGAGTTCAGTTTGATTTTACACCGTGGTTAATTTTGGCTGAATCATCTCAATGACGAAGGGCAATTAGGACCTAGCCCGAAAGCTCAATTAAAGGGGTTGCAACTCAACATCGCAGCTAACATCTCCCATGCAAGTTTTGTTGGCAATATATATATATATATATATATATATATATATATATATATATATATATATATATAATTTATATGTATGATAGAGGCATAAATCATGCATACATATTATTCATATAGGTTAATTGCTATATAATTGTCAAAAATGTTTATATCTCCACAATGCATGCATACACATTATTATGCACTCACACGTATGAATACACATCCATACATCATCATTAGGCAACAATCATGCATTGATATACATAATATAGGTCTATAATTATTCACAAATTATGCATGTACCTATCATTCGTGTGGATATACGTATACATGTATATATTATCTATACTCATCTATATATATATATATATATATATATATATATATATATATGATTGTGTGTGTATAGATAATATATAAAGAGAGAGAGAGAGCGAGAGAGAGAGAGAGAAGGGGAGGAGAGATAGATAGATAGACAGATAGAGATCAGGGGCATTCCTTCAAGAGTTTTGTTTTGTTTTTTTCTGACAATTTGCTCTCAAATCCAAAGATTTCCGTAGCTTAAAACCGCCCTACCCATCTACAAAAAAGTATTGATACGCTCACAATAATCATCACCCACCGCTTGTAAAGGTGAAAAGGGACACATGAGCCCACAATAGGACATAATCATGTTTATACATCATTCATCAGAGAGACAGACAGACAGACAGACAGACAGCAGACGGACAAATAAACAAACAGTCCAGTGAAGACTGTATAGCACCATTGCATCTACCATCGAAAGGATCGTGACAGCTATAATGGATGTTGCAGTCCCTTAGTTTATACTGATATATAAAATCTCCCAAAGCACCGCATTGCTGCGTTATGGAAACTTCCAGGTGTGTAGTAGGCGCTATATTGTGCTGTGACTTGCGGTGATATACACTAGAACAAATAATGCAGCCAACACAACAATAACAAGACTGTTTAGTATTGATTGACAATTAAACAACAACAAACTAATCTATACTTACAAAACGAGCATTTACTCAAAAATTGCGGGAAACGCGTGCTCTATACCTAAGAATGTTTTCGACACGGGATAAAATACATAACACAACCTGTAATTGATACTATGAATTAGAATCTTAAGTTTACTTGTATATTTGTGATTTTTCTTTTAATTTTTGTTCAGAATGTCGTTATACTAAAGAAAATACATGACGCAAATACTATACAACACTGATTTGGCTTGGAACGATATGAGATGAAGTAATCATATTCAAAGCTTGGTGCGTCTTGATTAATGACATCACTATACGTACATATGAAGACAGTCACTTACCCACGATCAAAGTTAATAGATTGTTAGGGTAATTTGAACGGTGCATCAAAGTTTAGAATTGCACAAGCCGGCATAGATAACGCTAGCCCCATAAATTTCAGCATCTTATCCAGCACGTAAGTGCTAAAATCACATCGATACCAAGATGAAAAAAGAAAAAGAAAAAGAAAAACAGCAACAAACATGCAAAAAATTCGAGACTCGCATAATTTTGGTATGTGATATACAGTTGATATATTTATGTTCCTTCACCGAGATATATTATTCGTGTAATTATGTCGTTACGAAAAGAAATAAAGGTAGCTGCAAAAATGTATTAGCTTTGGACGGGAGAAACACGCTCATAGGATCCTGCGTGATCGCAGTCGTGTGTGTGTGTATATGATTTGTGTGTAGTTCAGTAAGACGCGCTGGCGGTGAAAATCGGCAGGATACTTTATATAGTGTTATCATTTCCAGCTCGTTCAGATATCTGGGCAGGTAGCCTGCCGCGAAATTTTTACAAGATGGCTACGGCAGGAATTCCCTTTTTTGAACGACAAGTTGACTTAAATCCCGTGAGGGATAGAGGCATGGATGCACATGGGCATACATTTGTGAAAAAGACATTTCATAAGCCGACATTTTGTCATCACTGTACGGATATGTTGTGGGGTTTCATCGGTCAGGGATACATATGCGAAGGTACGTACGTGTAGACATATCCACTGTACTGTATGGTGAATTGGTTTGCATGTGTGCCAATTGCATTGCAGATATGGACCTAATTCTTAACGGTACACTAAGCCGGTGCAGCGAGAGTGTCACAGTGAATATGTGTGTGTCCCCAGTATACCCTACATCTGTTACGCATTTCAAGCGTCGCGAAAATTGCCCCGTCAAAATTATGATTTGGGTCTGCTTGGCTATCCAAATCTAACATAAGACCTCTGTTTGTTAGACAAATAAAAACGTCATCTGGCTTCTATCGGCAATGTTACTACTATACATTCTTGGCATAGGTTTTTGGAGTACCCTTTTGGCATGGCGTTGAAAGGGAAAGTGAATGACCTGTGAATATCATGGCACATCATTCACAATAATCTTATTGTAAACATGCATTGTGTGTTGACACTGTAATCAAAACCCCTCAAGTACCCACCTGAATGATTACATTGTCTGTCAAAATAGTGCAGTATTTCAGTCCAACATCTTCCCAATCCTTGATGTTAACGTTTGTTGTTTGCCAAAATGATTTTTATTAAACGCATCTGGCAGAAACATAACACTCATTTTTTTTTTTTTCATGCTTCTTTGGGCAAGTGGGTGGAAAAAAGAAACACACACACACACACACACACACACAAAACAATATGATCCCAGTATATTGTATGTCTTCGTTTATTGCTGCTTGCCCGGAGTATATACTCTTTGTGCTACAATAACTCAAACTGTGTAGTATGAAAGTTTTGCCACCATCTTTGATAACTCATGCCTGTTATTGTTATTGATGTTTTGAATTAAACCATACTCAGAGGTCCCTCAACATGTGCAGTATCTCTGTGAACACAGCTCATACAAATTTGTTGAATGTAAGAATGAGATTGACCACCTGTATGAATTTTAGTACCCATATTAAACATGTACAATGGTCAGTTTTCCTTGCCCTGGGTAGGAAGGTGGTATGAGAAATCTCTATGATTTTTCCTATCTGACTATGCATGGAGGAGATCAATATACATGTACGAGACACAGTTTTACTTTTGAAGCAAAAGTATTTAATTTGACATATGATAAGAAAATAACAAAAAAAATCTTGCAAGTGTGGGTAGATTGCCTACAGTACATACAGCACAAATCATGCAAATTGATGCTCATTCAATATTTAAACCAGACAAGTCAATGGTTTTATACAAATGTAACTCAGAGGATACTAAAAATGAGTGCTTTAGATAGGATTGTAACCACTTTATAGGGGAAGAAAAAAAAAAAAAGATCTGGAGGTTTTGATCAGCTTTCCAGTTTAATCCAGTGTTAGAAGTGATTTGATGTTGAAAACTACATATGTAGATTACTGTAATTTGATGTTGTGTAAATTTTCAGCAAACATTAACTAGTTACTTTATAACAAGAAAACCCTGTTCCTGTCTCCCATTTGTAGATAGTACTACAGTGTAGGCATCACAATACAATACAATACAATTTACAATGTTGTGGAGAACATTGCATTGTAAGTTTTTGAGATGTTCAGCAAGTTTGCTACTAATATGCAGTAAATATACATTTGTACAGTAAAAAAAGATGAAAGTATCAATTTATGAAATATGAAACTTCGAAAGAAAATGATTTCCTGTTGTTTGTTATTACTAGTACAGTTAATCATACAATGTACGTATGTACAGTGTATAACAATACAAAGTGGCTTCTTAATTTTTGTCACTGGGACTTGATGAAAATGTTTCTTGAAATTCTTTCTTTTGATAGCAAATTTATAGAAGGTTTACATTAAACTGATGCACAGGTGCAATGTAACCTTGCAAACAATACATTTTGGTAAATTCTGTGTCGAACAAATTGTTTATATTTGTTTTTAACAGTGTAAATTTCTAGATCTCTCAGTGTCTGTTTAATGTGGTGTATACACTGTATTGTATGTACCAGGCAGTACTTTTTTTTTTTTTGTGTGTGTGTGTGTTTATCAAGACCACACCATTTCCAGAACAGTCTATCCTTATTGACAGTCAAAATATGTCTGTGGTTTGATAGTCAAAGTGGGTCACGGTTGATAACCATGGTGATTAGGATGTTACATGTATTGTACATCTGTACAAGTCATGCCTGCAACCTGTGAAACTGAAAGTTTGGTGTGTTGTTGCAGAAAACAATGCATTCAACCAGTGTACGAATACAAGCTTGCTGTATGTGGAGAAATCAAATTCCTTTATAGCTGTGTAAAGTTTAAAGACCTGACGGTGAAAGCGTAGTACTTGTAAACTTTCTATAAAGTACCAAATTTGATGTCAGTTGACGAGTTTATTTTTAGTTTTGATTTGATGATTAGAGTCTGAATGCAAACTTGCATCAAGCATCTGCCAAGCGTGTTTCCTGAATTGCATTTTGCAGATGTTGTCTCTTGCAGAGATGTCAGAGTTCAGTTACTTATTTGCAGGACATTTTACTTTTTTTTTCTCTGCTAAAAATACTACAGGTTTCATGGAAAATAAGTGTTTCACCCAGATTTGATCAATTGTCACAGATTGTGCACATGTCTATTGAAGGAAAGGAAGAATTTGTTTCTCCCCCAAACTGTCATGGCCTTTTCATGGATCTAAATTCTTCAAAGTTATTTTACAAAGTTAGCCATGTAGCTGAATTGTTCAATTGATTGTGGGTGCGCATTTGCATTGATTTTGTAGTAGTTTGTTGACGTGTAAAATCCTAAAATGAAGAAGGTGGAGCTTTAAAAAATATGTTATCTTTTGCCTTTTTTCCCCATCATGGCACATGTCTTTCAAGAACAACACTGTAAACATACATTTAAGTTCAATTGAGAGTTGCATGTTTGATCGATTGGCCACATTGTTCGTGAACAGCTGTGGTAAAAACAGTTCAGCAGTCATGGATGAAACTCATGCTCCTGTGTGTGAACAGACGATTAGCTCCAGACGTGTGGAAATGCATTTCAGAAATTGATAGCAAACAAGTTGTTGGTACATACAATCATTGTAAACTACAGTGTACGTGTATTTGTGTGAAAGCTGCCAATATTTAATGCCAGGAGTTGACACAGATCTGTACAATGTGTTACATTGCTAGCATGTATCCCAAACAGCAGTATGTGGCAAGGGCACTGCATCACTCTCAGATCATTTCAAACATTACCTCTGCAAGATATAAAGTTTATAGTCAATACAAATGTAGATTAAACTGTCAGAGAACCAACTGAAGTTTACCATGTGATTTTTTCCCCCCTGATCTTCTTTTGTTCTGAAGCAAATATATTGCTTTTAATGTACAGCTGTAGCTATTGTACAGTACTGTACAAAATGTAGGCTCACTGCAATGAATATTTCTTGCATTACATGTAGTAGATAGACATCCTGTGTCAGTAGTTGCGATGGAAATCCTGTATTTTGCTACAGAAGCCTGCACGCAACTTCAATAGATACATGTATAATAAACAAAACAGAACAAAACAAAAGAAAACAAAAAACAGAACAGTGCATGTATGTATACTGTGCAATGTACAATGTACATTGTATGTTCCTCAGAATTCTGTTGGGCTGTTAATATTCCTGTGCTGTTTGTGGCTTTTTTTTGTGGTACCGTAAGCTTTCCTATGATTTCCCAATTTGGTATTTAAGAATACTAGTAGTTTGTGTGCACTTTCTCTCTGCTGAAAGAGCATGCTTGTTTATCAAAGCTTCCAGGGTTTCTTTGGAGGGTGTACAATATTGTACTTCAGTATGCCACATGACCTAGCTCATATGGCTGTGGTGATCTATGAGGGGCTGTATTAAGGTAGAGGGATTTTCTTCAAGAAATATTTCATAGTGCTCATGAAAGCACTGTGATATAAAAAAGTCAGTGTTGTTAAATGGTATTGATGTTACATCAATTGTAAAACTGCATTAAACGTGTACCTATGTACAGCTGTACTGAGTGTACAAGTGTACACCATACAGCATGTAAATTATCTAGGTTACATTGTACATGAATAAATCTGCTTGAATGCACCCCTCCCAATTCTGTGTCTGTTTTACAATTGTACACTCTGCACATAATAAATACCACACAATTGTGTGCATACAGTGTAATTGATTTACCATGTACAAATACTTTGTACACTGGGCTTGTTCAAGATGATTTGATTTCAGATGATCCACAAAATGTGATTTAATACCTTGCTTTTCCATTTTCCAATTGAACCATTAAAGGGACTGTACTGGTTGAGGTGGGGATTCATGTTTTGAACATTCCTAAGTGAGATAATGAAAAGCCTCTAATGAAATATGAAAGAGCATGTTATCTTTTAGAAGACGGATTCAACGTTTATTTGATAAAAATTGGTTTTAAAATGGCTGAAATATCCAAAAAAGTGCTAATAATAAAAGGCGACATGCCACAACTTTATTAGGATCTCTTTGTTTCACCTTGTTTTTGGATATCTCAGCCATTTCAAAACCGATTTTCATCGAATAAACATTTGATACCCCTTAGAATTTCATGCTCTCTGACATCTCATAGAGTGGTTTCTGAATATCTCGCATAATGTTAAAAGCTAAATCCTCACCTCAACCAGAACTGTACACACCCTTTAATATTTTACTACATGATAAATTTTGTAATGGTTTAATCAAGGGCATAGAGTGAGAATTGATGATCATTGGAGAATTACAAATGAGCAGTCACTCCATTAATGAGAACCACAAGTACAGCTGTACATGTACCTAGAAATATAGTAATTACCTTCCATCCCTGACCTTGTACAATGTAATGTGATATTGAGTGATTCTTCATTTTCTGTGTAAACAAAGATGGGTACAATATAATATTGCTGCATTTTACATGGGAGAGAATGAATACGAAAGTACTCAAACTGCTGCAGTTTAATATCAATGGCAAATCGAATCCCTTGTCAGTGAAGCACTTGACATCCTACCACATTAGAGCATTTCTGACTGTCAAGAGGATAAAATGTCCATCCTACACTAGATTATAATTAATTATAATTAATTATAATTAATCCTAGCACAGTTGTGAGGGCCTTTAACTACAGTTGTGAGGGCCTTACTTACCACCACAAGGTACATGATGTACAATGTTCTGTACAGTTGTATCTTGATTTCATTACTAATGCATGGAAAGGTATCATTTCATAAACCACAAATTCCTGCAGAAGAGTATCACAGTTCTACTCCATATATCCTGTGACAAATGGTGCATTCTCTTTGAACTACAATTATGTATTTTGGACTGCAGTCACTTTAAAATGTGATGTACTGTATAAGATTCGCCAGCTGGTCTAATTATTTGCAAAATCGAAACTTCTCGACAATTTTGCGTGTGGTTAAATCCGCGATTGCGGAGTACAGTAGTGAACGGAGAAATACTATGTTTGTGTGCATTCTGTGTCACATTTTGTATCACAGTTTATATTTTCATGTGTTTTTAAATCGCAAATAGCACCCAACTTGCAAAATTCGCGAAACTTTTATACAGTGTATTCGGCTAATACAGTAATTAGCCCCCTTGTGCAATCAAATTTCACCCTAGTCATTCTACTGTATAGGCCTTGGAAAAGTGAAACTGCTCTTGGGCTAATTAACAAATTACAAGTATGCACTTGTTGTGTACGCATGATGCAGTCTACCATTTAATACAGCTCTACAAAGCCATGCACCATTTAACACAATGTTAAAGTACACCATGTCTTCAATATCACAACCAAGAAGAGCAATTTATAATCTGTTTATGAAGGAAAATGATCAACTCTGATAGGGTGAGGGATGGGGGGGGGGGGGGGAGGGGAGGAGAGAATACTAGTGATGCCAGAAAAAAGATGATGCATTAATGAGTGAAAAAAAAACCCAAAAAAAAAAACTGCTTTCTGGTAGGCTTCTAAAATTACCCTATTGCATACTATGTCATTAGCCTGTAAAGTATCCACTATCTTCGCAGGGACAGCATTGGTGATGGTAAATGCCACAGTGTACATTAATGTGCAATTAAAAACATTACTGAAGATTAATGGTTCAATATAATACAGAACATTCTGCTGTCTTGTCCAGTCATTGCGAGATGATCTATGTACTGCCTTCCCTTTGAATGCAAATTTAAAACATTTTGTATGTTTCCTCTTTCCAAAATTAAATTTTCTCTCAAAAAGTGATTGTACAAGCACACACCGTGTATCTCTTTTCATTAGAACTGTCAGTGGGGTTCTTGCCTGCGAATTTCACCACTCAAAGAAATTGTGATTTTAAATATCATCCCAATTTTGAATCGCAAAAATCATGCATGTACACATGTACATTTGGTGTAGATTGTACGATGTACATAATTGCTATGCTGTAGGGAATAAAGCACTCAACAGGCACTGAATGATATGTGCTACAGTGTAATTGTGCATGTTATATGTACATGTATGTGTGTGAAAATGAATTCCATATGACCTGTTCAGTATTGTATATGATTTAAAAAAAACCAAAACTGTATGGGGTATTTCTAGACCTGTTTTGTTTTGTTTTATTTGGTTTGTTTCATCCAGTGTATAATGCAAAGCAGAGGATTTTGTGTGAGTAAAGGTTAAAATCGACTTGGTTTCGGGTCTATTGTGTACGTGTACACTTGTGTGCATTACAGTATACTTTGTACATCGATGATAAAGAATTTACTTTATGTTCTTACACCAAACCAGGACTTCCCTTTTTTCTTTTTTTTTTCCTTTTTGATAATGCAATACAAGAGCAAACCAATGCAATTCTGTATCACATACAACATAATTCATAAATGTACAGTAATAACACAACTCTGTGTCCAGTGAGTTGCTTTTAAACACAGCTATTAAAGTTTAGAATGAATACTTTATACAGTCTACAACTGTACTGTACTCACCAGTGATGTATCTTGGTTATTGCTGTTTCATGATAATACGAAAATTCAACATAATTCTTGGCGTCCTTTTTATACATTCCTGTATTAAAGGTATACTCACAGTGAGCTACATGTAGGTATTTGTATCATCAATTCAGAATATAAAACAGGAGGCAGCAAATTTCTCTGATACAATGAACTGTAGCAATTATAGTGTATCATGATGGGATCGACTATGTTATCATGTGGCTCTCTCTATTTTCCATCAATTCTCTGCAGTTGTGTGCAGTTACAACTGTAATATTGTATATATCATACATGCTGTACTTGAACACAGCAATAGTGTTTGTGTGGAGTCCATGCATTTTATCACAGATCTATAGAGAGTGATCCAGCACTCAGTGTTTGCTTGTTTGCTCATTAGGCCTATATTGTTTGCTTTGTAGAAGGATCACTTGAACAAAATATGGGGGGGGGGGGGGGGTGGGGTGCTGGGGGGAGGTAGTGACTCAAGGGAGTAATACACTGTATGGTTGTTGGAGAGGGAAATTTACTTAACGTTTATGTAGGCTATGGGTCCTATGTATTGTTGTTCTTAAAGAGGGTTGCCCACATTAAAGGGATGGTACAGTATCGGTGGAGATGAATTGGGCTTTTAACTTTTTGTGAGATACCAAGAAAACACTTATGAAATAGTACAGAGCATACCATTTTAAGAGGAATTCAAAGTTTATTTGATGAAATCGGATTTGGCATGACTGAAACATCCAAAAACCAAAGTAAAACAAAGCGATCGTAACAAAAGTGTGGGTCCCACACTTATTGGAATCGCTCTGTTTTGGATATCTCAGCCATTTCAAAACCAATTTTCATCAAATAAATGATGAATTCCTCATGGAATTACATGTTCTTTCATATTTCATAACAGGTTTCTCATGATCTCACCAAAAAACGTTAGAAACCTGAAATTAGGTCTCAACCAAAACTATACGATCCCTTTAATTAGTTTTGATAAAAATGTAAGACCTCAGAAGGCTCAAACTTCATCTTATACCTTTTGGAATTTGCTAAATAGAATTATTGGAAAGGTCTCCCAAGAAATTTGTCTGTCTGATGTGATATGCCACCTGGGATAATGTGCTGTGTTGGGCTATTTTGAGACCGAGAGCATAAGTCAATACATGTACTACACGTAATGCGACTTCATGCCTGAAGATCCCTCCCCGTTCAGTGGTGGGTACATGTACAATTTGAGGTAATGTTAACATTACTTGATGATCAATCATGCCCTAGCAACCATATTTCTACTAAACGAAATGTATGCAGTACAATGTGCACTCTCACGCAGAAGGTCAGTGGATACTGCCATGGCCTGATACAATGTATGTTGATTTATCAACACTTGATTGAATTACAATGTACATAGCAACCACAATTGGATGTTCTCAGATTACAATAATGTCTGCATACCTTTCTGGCTAATTTTTCACATTTTTATTGGAATCCTGTTATCATTGTGCTGTTTAATTCACACATAATCTCATTTCATCAACTGTACATGTATCAGATTGTGTCCATTTTTAGCTCACCTGAGCCAAAGGCTCAAGTGAGCTATTGCGATCGCCCTTCGTCCGGCGTCCGTCGTCCGGCGTCCGTCGTCCGGCGTCCGTCGTCCGGCGTCCGGCGTCCGTTGTCCGTCGTGCGTAAACTTTTTACATTTTCATCTTCTTCTTGAAAACCCCAAGACCGATTTTCATCAAACTTGGCAGGTAGCATCCCTAGGGGGTTAGGAACTCAATTTGTTAAAATGGGCACCATGCCCCACCCAGGGGTCCCCCAGGGGGCCCAAACCCCCCAAAATTAAGGAATCTGAAAAAATCTTCTTCTCTAGAACCAGAAGTGATAGAGCTAAGTTAATACTATGAGTTTGTACATTGATGACTTTAGTTTCAAGTTTGTTCATGGCAGAATCAGGGGTGCCCCCTTGGGACCCAGGGGAGGGGGGTGGGGAGGGGGCCTAATGGGGCCTAAATTATACATTTTCATCTTCTTCTTGAGAACCCCATGACCAATTTTCACCAAACTTGGCAGGTAGCATCCCTAGGGGGTTAGGATCTCAATTTGCTAAAATGGGCACCATGCCCCACCCAGGGGCCCCAGGGGGGCCCAAACCCCCCAAAATTAAGGAATCTGTAAAAATCTTCTTCTCTAGAACCAGAAGTGATAGAGCTAAGTTGATACTATGAGTTAGTACATTGATGACTGTAGTTTCAAGTTTGTTCATGGCAGAATCAGGGGTGCCCCCCCTTGGGACCCAGGGGAGGGGGGTGGGGAGGGGTCCTAATGGGGCCTAAATTATACATTTTCATCTTCTTCTTGAGAACCCCATGACCAATTTTCACCAAACTTGGCAGGTAGCATCCCTAGGGGGTTAGGATCTCAATTTGTTAAACTGGGCACCATGCCCCACCCAGGGGCCCCGGGGGGGGGGGGGGGGGGGGGGGGGGGCAAAACCCCCCAAATGAAGGAATCTTTAAAAATCTTCTCTAGAATCAGAAGTTATAGAGCTAAGATAATACTATGAGTGAGTACATTAATGACTGTAGTTTCAAGTTTGTTCATAGCAAATCCAGGGGTGCCCCTCTTGGGGGCAGGGGGGGGGGGGGGGTTGGGAAGGTCCAAATGGGGGCCTGAATTGTAAATTTTCATCTTCTTCCTGAAAACCTCATGATGGATTTTCGCTAAACTTTGCAGGTAGCATCCCTAGGGGGTCAGGATCTCAATTTATCAAAATGGGCACCATGCCCCACCCAGAGGACCCCAGGGGGCCCCCAATCCCCCCAAAATAAGGAATCTTAAAAAATTTGGGCCCTTATTGTACATTTTCATCTTCTACTTGATAATGCTTGGTCAAATTTTAGTAGAGCTGTGAATAATTTAGATTAGTGACTGCGTGAAAGGTGAACTTGCGATACTCAGGTGAGCGCTAGACCCGCGGGTCTCTTGTTTACAACCATGACCAGTATGGTCCAGGTAGGCTTTGATAAATACTGAAAGTCAACATGATTGTATACAGTATGTAGCATTCCGGAGCTGATTCTTGTATGTACATGTACACACATTCAACACAATGCCATGGAAAAAACTGAACATCTTCACTGATGATACATTGTGAGAAACAACTGTATTTCCATTTAGCCTTTTGCATTATTTGTACCAGCTAAACCAAAGAGCCTTGTTTAATACTGAGGGGTAATATAAATTTGTAGTTGGAGGTAACAGTCTGTACATGTAGTGCGGCATGCATGGTGACTTGAACACTAACTCGTTATCGGAGAAATTTCCATTTACTGGCTTCTCCCCTATCTGGAGTTGTTTAAAGTCATAAAACTGAATATCTACATGTACATGTACAAATATTAAAGTCAATGTATCTTTATTATAAAGGTGTACGCTGTTCAGGCCACAGTGTGTGCTGAATACATCACACTTTATACTTGGATGTAAAGCTGTAGGGCCTATTCACTAACAGGAGTTAAATGTTTCAACTCATAGGTTTTTTGCAGCACGATATGAAAATCAATTTGATTTGCCTTTATTTACAACACCAAAAATAGAAAAAGGAAACACTAGTTGAGCAGGGAAAATAATTACGAGAATTGAAAAAAAAAAACCGAACAAACGTAAGGCTGGCCTGATTTTCACATTGTGATGAATATATCTCGAGAGTTAACAATTTTCTTTTTCTATTCATATGCAATAATGAACAGTTTTTGCCTGTGTTGATGAAATTGATTTTCTAAAATTAATTTTGGCTGTGTGTGTATGGGAATACATACAATGTATATGGAGTACTAATTGTGTGAGGAGGCAAAATTTGCCAAATTGAAGTGTATGCGTGCAAAAGTTCTTATCTACACTATATGAATTGAATGCCAATGGTGGTAATTTGCAAAAAATGAAAAATAAAAAATAAAAATCATGCTGCAAAGAAAGGCTGTCAGCTCCAATTTGTAAAAATTCCATGCAATATGTAACTAGTGTTCTTTGATATTTCTGAAGTCTTCATACCGTGATGAAAAAAAAAATCCTGTTCACTGACAACCTGAAAGCTTGTCCATGTATTGCCTGACATGCCCACAACCATGCAAAATATTTCAGGTATTGAAATGCATCTACTGCAATTTGGTAATGAATTAGTCATTGTGATCATCATTCTTTTTATAGTGGGTTTAATAGTGATTTATGAATCTGGATAAATGTCATTATTAAAGCAACCTTTTTGTGAAGGCAAAAACTGACTGGGAGTGAATGTCTAATGATGATCACTGATATTTTCAAAGGAGAAAAATAATGTCCATACTTCTTTATAGCAGACACACTTGAATCACCATAGCAAAATCAGAACCAATCCAAATAAATCATATTGTATGATGAATTAATGAGATGGGTTATGAAGTATCTTGACTATGAGTAGGTACTTCATGTACAATAACATACACTGTGTAGGATGCCCAAATTTGTGAGGAAGTATTTCAGTGACACTCTCATTGAAAATGAAGTAGATTAGTTCTCAATGAATTATCAACTAGAGACAATCGTATTTTCATTTTATTTTTGTTGTTGGAAATTTATGACAGATTCCCTGTAGGCTCTCCAGTTTGCATGCTTGAGTTGCAAAAAGTCTTGTCAAAATGATTTTTCCACATATTGGAGCGATGCAGAATGTAATGCTAGGTTAGGAAATTACGCATATAATTCAACTCTGCCATGAAAATTGATCATGTGCTCCCGCTGTATGTCATGACATGGGAGATGTGGCGCTATGATACATATGTCAAGTCGTGGCTATTTTGAGACGCCCGTCATGCATATATGGACTGTTTTGATTCCATACAGGGGGAGGGTAGGCAGTGTTTGTGGAATGAATCTGATTTGCGCGTGGGAGGTATGCTTTCACAACATGATGCTGCTTGTTTGCCGCCCGTGTACATTGTACAGTATGGCACTGAGGGGTGTTCCAGCCAGCTAGTCTGTTTTGCATTCTATGGTGTCTTCAAATATGCCAACCTTGATCATTGGCTACTGGCTGGCTATGAATACCAATGTCTGGTTCACAGGGAATAGGAAAGGTGTAGGAGTTCATCAAAAAAACTTGACAAAACAAAACAGGTACATTGTATGTATCTCCGTGCATGGTACCCCATGCTACTGGGTCTGTGATACTAATGAAGCTACAAATTGTACAAACAGTTGGAACATGAAAAAAAAATAAACGCAATCACTTTGCACTTGTGCTTTCATTTCAGTATTTTCATAGATCTGCACATGCAATATCAGTCACCTCCTTCCTGTTCTCATAGGTTTGTAACAAAAAATTTATACAGATACATGATCCACAAACGGATTGTTAACAGACCTTGAATTGAATAATAATAGAGAAAAGGCAAACACAAGCACTCAGGAATCTGACATTCTCATCTTGACAGGCTTTCTGTACAGAATGTCAGACACGCCCGTCACATAACCTTATTTCGCAAAGAGCAGGTTCTGACACAACAATTCGAACGTGGGGCAGAGAAATGAAATGGAGCAGAAGCTGGAAACTATGGCAACCAGTGGACAGAATAAGATGACAGGGAGGTGTCTTGCTCCTTTCTAGGCATTAGCGATGAAACTGGTGCGATGATGTCACAGATGATCATTTCCTAGCAAAATGGGAGGAAAAAAAAACTTAACTTGCTTCACATTTTGGATGAATTTGTCGCAAAATACACAGACTGTGCCCATCAAATTCTATTGTGCATTTGTGTGTCTTTGTTTGATACATGCATTATTTCACTGTAGCCACTGCATATATCATGATTATTATTATTACTTTTTTTTTTTGGTTAAAAACATACTGTAGAGATATGTACAAGTATCCATGGTTGTTGGTGTTCTTTAAAATTGGTTCAGGAAGACTCTGTTTTCATTGATATCCTCTTGGTAAGAGTTCAGCATACAATGCAAGCATACCTAGTTGGAATATCATACTTTTATACATAGCATTTGATTTTAGTGAATGAGAATTGTCATACATAACCTATACAAGATGATGGTGTCCCGTTTTGTCGCCGAATGCTGTTGTGCCAAATTGTCAGGTGACAAGGACTTGAATGGCAGGTGTCTCTTTTCCGTACCTTAAAAGGGTTTACTATTCAATTCTTTTGTATTTTCAAAGTCTCAAGTTAGCCCTCCCAAAGAATTGGCAGATGGTACATAGTTAAAGTAACTGATTCTTATCAGATCCTGTCTGGAAGGACAGTGTCGTAGATGAATCTCGCTGAGCTGTCACTGTTGCTATTAAATGTTTCTTAAATCCGTTGAGGACTTCTCTGGAGTTAATTCTGTTACTACCATTGGTGAACTATTTTGTATCTACAGTATAAAAGTGGCATTTTGAGCAGATTGTTTTGAGGGGGTTAATGATTTTTTTTTGAGTGGTTGCAGCAACGGCTTGTAGACATCTCATAAGAATTACCGCACCTGATGATGTTTTAGTGGTAGTAACAGAGAAAGTTTTATTGCCAAGTACTTTTATTCAGAAGGAATCACACTTACGCTCGGTTGGTTACCCTGTTTTAACTCTCTTTGCCTGTAAGAGTAGGGAATTCTATGTTTTGTTTTGAAAGTTTTGATGCATCACGGTGTTGGCTAAAAACAGTTTGTGCTGTACAGAATACAATTTAAAGGACAAGTTCACCTTCATAAACATAAGGATTGAGAGAATGTAGCAATATTAGTAGAATACATCATTGAAAGTTTGAGGAAAATCGGACAATCGGTTCAAAAGTTATGAATTTTTGAAGTTTTTGTGCCGTAACCGCTGGATGAGAAGACTAGTGCAAACTTAGATGTCACATGCGTACAACAATATAAGGAAAATACATGTATAAAGAGAATTTCACAAAATGTAATCTTTTGAAAAAAGTACACATTCCCCTGACTTGTTACCGACTAATGTTATGGGTAATATTATTCCCCCTGCCTTTAGAAAGAGGCAGGTCAAGTGCTCTTTTATTATGCGAAAAAAAGTGAAAATAATATGTTGAATTTTCTTTACATTTTCTTTATACTGTTGTACGCATATGACTCACAAGCTGTAGTAGTCTCCTCATCCAGCGGTTCCAACACAAAAATTTTAAAAATTCATAACTTTTGCGTCGATTGTCCAATTTTTCTCAAACTTTCACTGATGTGTTCTTCTAATATTGTTGCATTCTTTCAATCCTTATGTTTATGAAGGTGAACTTGTCCTTTGATGATCATTACAAGCTTTAACCCCTTCTGTGCCAGGGACAATGTGTACAACAGTATGGGTTTTATGTGTACCAGTTGGCGCTCATAACACACAAAAGGGTTCTAAAAGCTTTTCCCCTGTGTCTTGGTGAGTAGCATATTCCTTTAAAGGCATAATTTACCATTTGCAGATGAAACAAAAACTCGGCATTAGTGCTTCAAAATAGTTCTAAAATGTGAGTTAGGGTTCGAAACAACCAATGTAAAATTTGAATCCGTATAATTTTATGTTAAGTGTTATTAAATACACAAAATGTGAATAATAGTTATAATAAAGATGTTTCCAGATTAAACCGTCTACAGTTACCGTTTATTGAGAAAAACGCTGATACCTCCTTGTATTTTAGGCTTTATTGCAAAAATTTTATATGGTAGGATATTTTGTGATAGAACAGACCTACACATATGAATCAAATGTGATATCTTGAAAATTTTTGAAATCACTGCTCCCAAAGGTAAACTGGACCTTTAAGAAGTTCTGGTCCTACTGTTTGTAAAACGTGACTTTGCAGTTTACACTACCCAGAACAAGAGAGGCTGCGTGATCTCCTTAATAGTTTAGCACAAATCTTGATCCACATCTGATTCTACTGGAATGTGCTTTTGCTTTAAAGGGATCATATAGTTTTGGTTGAGACCTAATTTCAGGTTTCTAACAGTTTTTGGTGAGATAATGAGAAATCTCTTAATATGAAATATGAAAGAGCATGTAATTCCATGAGGAATTCAACGTTTATTTGATGAAAATTGGTTTTGAAATAGCTGAGATATCCAGAACAGAGCGATTCTAATAAAGTGTGGGACCCACACTTTTTTACGATCGCTTTGTTTTACTTTGTTTTTTGGATGTTTCAGCCATACCAAACCCGATTTTCATCAAATAAACCTTGAATTCCTCTTAAAAGGGTATGCTCTGTACTATGTCATAAGTGTTTACTTGGTAATGGTATCTCGCAAAAAGTTAAAATCCCAATTATCATCTTCACCAATACTGTACTATCCCTTTGATACAAGTCTCAATAGGAATGATTGCATGATTTTGTTATTTTAATGTTTTTGGTTGGTCAGTGCAGTTCTAAGTCACAGTTCCTTTGGCAAGGTGTATCCAGAAAAAACCCCCAAAGTTAATTATGATTTTTGTATTTTGTGCCAGTGAAGAATTATTTTTGTAGCCTTTCCAGTGTGCATTTTCCACATAAATTGGGTCCGAAAGTGAGTGCATAGAAATAAGCAAACAAGGGAAAGAGATACAGTGTACGTGTGTGAGAGGTAGAAAAAAAAAAGAAAAAAAAAAGGAAAAACGAAAGAGGAAATATGGGTCAGGGCATAGAAAATCCCTCAGCTGATGTGATATTTGTGGTATACAGGATCAGGAAGCTAACTGGGAAAAAAAAGTTTGTGATGCCCTTGTTGTGGTATTACACAAAGTTTTTGATGAATTGTAGTGTGGTCACATGAAACTAGAAAGTGCTTGTTGTGTGTGTGTGTGTGTGTGTGTGTGTGTGTGTGTGTGTGTGTGTTTGCGGAGGATGCAGTGTTATTTCTCAAGGCCTTTCTAAATGCAGATATGCATAACATACATTTGATTTGTTGTACATAACGTGAGGCTTACCTGATACTGAAGGTATGTGGGTTATATTTCGCAGAAGAATGGGATATGTCACAAGGATTAAGAATAAAAGTGTAGTCAGTAATGATTCATTTCTTACTGTCATATTAATAGTAGTTGCATCAGATACATCATACATGTGGCTTATATTTCGCAGAAGAATGGAATACGTCCAAGGATTAAGAATAAAAGGATAATCAGTAATGATTCATTTCTCACTGTTTTTTAATATTAGTTGCATCAGACAAATCAATATCAGTGTGCAGAGGATTTATACATATACTGTAGTTGTGTCATTTCTCAATAGCATTCCAAATGCAGGTTATTTCTCAATTCCATTCTAAATGCAAAGATATGTCTACTAAGCAGACATACCACAGCATTTGCTTTTTCATGCCTCCGTGAGGCTTACCTGAAACTGAAGGTATGCGTTATGTGGGTTATATTTCGCAGAAGAATGGGATGTCTAATAGGATTTGAGTAAAAGGATATTCAACAATGATTCATTTCATACCACTTTGTTGATATTAGTTTGATACATAATATGAAAGTTAATGTGCATTGAATTGGACACTTTAGAGAGTTTGCTATTAAAGTAAGCCAGTTCACAGCTCATTTGCACATTGGTACTGTAATAAATATATATTTTTTTCTCAATTGGTACAGTTGTAGATGGAGGACTCTTCACTAATTTTCAAAGCAGCATAATGCGTGATATTGCCTGACGTAAATGGAAGAACGTATGTTCACACAAAATGACATTTATAACAATTTATAGAATTCAGTTTCAGAAATTATATTTAAGAAGTAACATTATGTTGTTAGTAAGGGAAGATTCTTTGCAAATACAAAGAACAACCTTCCCCCCAACAAAGACAACAAAATCAAAACATCAAACTTACACCCACTAGAACATTAAAATTTTCAAACTTTTTATCATGTTAGATGTGTAATGATATTGACAGAAATACATCAGTGCTACCTTGTATTGTTGCTGCCTGGGACAGCAGTGTAAGTCATTCATGTCACACTGGTATGTGTTATGTATGCTGGATGTCATGTGTTTGAATACATACCATTTTGTATGGAACACCCCATGCCTCCCCCCCCCCCCCAAAAAAAAAAAAATGAAGTGAATTCTGCTTAAAATTCCCTCATAGATTTACTTTACATATGTTCAAGCAAAAGGTAATGTACGGAAGGGATTTTTTTTTTTTTTTATGAAATGAAACTTTAGTAATTGTGATGATTTCGTAAAGTACAGGTCTACCCAATTTTCAAATTAGCCAAGAAAATTGAATTGGAATCAAACAAATGTGATGATTACTTAAGATTTCATTAAAATCATAGAATAGGAAAGATGTACAGAATTTCAAATTTTGATATGCATTCTGAACATTGATTTTGATCTCAACCAAATGAAAATGAGAGAAAAATGATGTCATCACTGCAAATAAGCTTTTCCTTGGTTTGCACACAAAATTTATAGAAATCATGTTTTAGTCAGTGACCTATAATAACTTTCACAATGGCTTCCCCTAGTTGCATTTTACTTTGTGTCAACAATGTGATAGTAATTTGATGAAAAAGAAACAAGTGCTCTTTTTTTATTCCAATTTTAGATGATCAGGTTAACTTTTAATAGTGAAGATATTTGTGCATATTCACGGCAGACTCATGGGGAAATCTACAGTGTGGATCATCCCCTCATCTGTTTAGCATATTTGGTAGCAATGTTATCACTGTTCTATTAATGCATTGTAAACTTTGAAGGCATTATTTACCATTTGCAGATGAAACAAAACCCCAAATTTTCAGAATAGTTCTATGATGTGAGTTACGGATAGAATGTAAAAAAATGAATCAGTATAATTAATGTTAAGTATTGTTAAATATACAAAATGTAAACAGTAGTTATAATGAAAATTTGTCTAGACTAAACCATCTACAGTTATGGGTATTAAAGTGAGAAAAATATATCTCCTAGTATTTTAGGCTTTATTACGAAATTTGTACATGGAAGGATGCTGTGTGATACAACTAACCGGTAGACACATCATCAAATGTGATATCTTGATCATCTTTTTTTTTTTTTTTTTTTTTTGAATGACTGCTCCCAATGGTAAACAGTACTGTTTGGAAACTTAAAAAAAAAAAATAAAATTGTAAATCAACATTCAATGGAGCGTACAAAATGTGTCGTTTTAAGCTTGTTCCATGATTTAAAACTATTTCTAAATTGACCATGGAGTGAAACTGCACTTCAGTGATGTAATTTGTAATCGATATAAAGTCAAGACTACTTTTGCAGCACCATCTGTGTCATAATTTTAATTGTCCATGACTTTCAGCATGCTGCATTGATTATGCTTGTGCACATGTTTTTGTGATCATAAATATATGGGTCATTGGAAAGTGAACCGTTCAACTTGTGCAAAATGGAGCAATTTGTCAATCTAAAAAAAGAGAAAAATATGGAACTAGTTCCTTTGAGTACAACTGTAGGCAACCCAAGGACTTTTCCCAAATTAATTCAAGCATGGAATTTTGTGCCACAGTATGAATGCTTCAGCTTTGTTTTTTCCCTCAGTTCTTGAAGTCAAAGGTCTATCCTATCGTGTACATGTTGTATGTACTGCCTCAATTTGTACGTATACATGTTTAAAGTACTACAAAATGTTCAAGCCCCGTTGTTCTTTAATGTGACACATCAGCCATTTAATACAGTTACGTGCTGCATGTTAGAATCATTAAGTGACTGAAGAGAGTATTGTACATTTGAAAGTGGCTCATTCTACCAAACACTGACAGCTCTGCCTCTAAAGCACTTTGAAGAGATGATGAACAGGATCATCAATATATATAAAGAAAGAAAGAGAGAGAAAGAGAGAGAGAGAAAGAGGGGGAGAGGGAGAGAGAGAATGTAGAAGTGCAAATTCCAAGAAAAAGAACGGGTACCCTGGGATCGCTGAACTGTAGCTGCCCCTCATTGCCTTGTTCTCTCTCGTTTCGACTTTGACACAACTTGCCGAAGCCCAGAGAATAAATAGTGCCCACCAGGTAACTGGGGCATGTTGTCGACAGAAACCTGCGATGCTCTTGATGAAGCGAACGTAATTGGCAAACACGATTGTGTGCGAGTGTGTTTGTGTGGGAGGGTGACTGCCGCCGAAGTTGATATATTCCCCCCCCCCCCCCCCCCCCGAATCGAAAAGTGGGCTTCCTGTCAAGAAAGTAGGGCCATGAAGACCTCTTGTTTGAATCGCTGGGCATTGACTCTGGTCTGGCCAGTGCACTGTGGATGTTGAGCACTTGTTCCCTTAAAGGGATTGTATGGTTTTGGTTGAGATGAAGATTCAGGTTTTAACTTTGTGTGTGATGATTAGAAACCAATATGAACTGTTTTAAAAGCACCTTCAATTTTGAAGTGGAATTCAAAGTTTATTTGATAAAAATCAGTTCTTGATATGTCTGAGTTATCCCAAAACAAAGCAAAACAAAGTGATCATCTAATAAAAGGTGGACCCCACCTTTTATTAGGACCTGTTTTTGGATATCAGGCATTTCAAAACTGACTTTGAATTCCTCTTAAAATTGTATGCTCTTTACTATTCTATAAAAGGTTTCTCATTATTTCACAAAAAGTTGGAAACCTGAATCCCCATCTTAACCAAAACTGTATCATTCCTTTAAGCATCATGTCGGCCAGGTGTTCACAAAGTTTTGTGCAGTGTTCAATGAGTGAAGCAAAAAGAGCTGTGGATTTCTGAAATACACAGGCTGCAAGATGAAACAATAGTGACGGGACCAAACGAGGAATCAGATATTTTGCGTCATTAAAGGACATTTTTTTTTTCCCCCTTGACTTGGGTTTTGTTTTCATGAGAGAGAATTACTAGTGGGTGTATTTTATTAACCTGTTGAGGATGAGTCCCGAGTTCACTCGGGCAGTTGTCTATGGGCGTGTTGTAGCAAAATCAAACCGTCCTCAACGGCTTAAGATGTTGTTTGTATACAATGTACAGAGTATGTGTGGTGTATTATTAAAAGTAGTGAGAAAAAAAGAAAGACTGAGGGTGGAACCTTGATGGAGGAAAGAAGAGGAATGAAAATTATGTTTGAATAGCAAGGGTAGGACCTTGAAAGAAGGGGAGTTATGAAAGTGGGGATAGACATTGAAAAAAACACGACAGGAAGTCATATGCAGGTAGCCATTACATACTTATCAGTGTGTTGAAAATGATCACTGGAGTGAATGTCTGGATAGAAGCTACACTACAAGTCCTTGCTGCATGACAGACATACTCAACCTAATTGTCACTACTCAGCAACTAAGCAGGGAAGATATCATTGATTCAGAAGTGATTTGATGGTATGCAGTGAATGAACCCGGCGAGGCCCATACGCATCCCAGTGTGCTGTGCTTGGCTGCGCGGTATGTGTGTGTAACCGAGATGGTCTTTTTCATATCCACCGGCCCAGATGTGGTAATCAGCTCAAGATGTGAACGCACCCACTTGACTCTGTGGCTGAGGTGAGTGAATGCAGCCACTAGGAATTCAAGGAAAAGTGGCCAGGCATGTCATGTGTAATCACATAAGTGGCGAGCGTGGTATGTCAGAAGGATTAGGACATTGTCATGTGTCATGTGTTTATATACCCAGAGTGTGTGTGTGTGAGTGTGTATATGTGTGTGTGTGTGTGTGTCTATGTTTGTGTGCTGAGGAAGGGGAGGATGCTCCAAGGGTGTTGTCATGGCGACATCATCACTCGGGTGAGGGAGTGACGATGGCGGTCGTTTAAGCGGGAGGTAGGAAGGGCTGACACGGATGGTCAGTGGATGATGAAGTCATCAAGTCAAGATGATTGTTTTTCCTTGAGACAAGGAGGTACTGTGGAAGACATTGGAGCAGGGGGAGATGTCATGAAGCTCTATGGAAGGTGTATCCTTAATCCCCTTAAGTGCCACATTAATTTCTTGTTCATAGGTTTGTGTGTGAAATTTGTGCACATTTAAATCATTGGCACAGAAGCCATTAAACATCATTGTAGATTTAAAAACAAACAAACTGATTAAAACATTGCTCTAAAGTGAGCTGCATAACGATTTTCTAATCAATACAAAATGCCTCATATTCAAAGCATGACAATAGTTTTGAGATTTTGCTGTAAATGTACAAACATTTGAGCAGATATCATTACTGGTGTTAAACCATTTCAGTCATTCATTTGGATGCTACAGTCCATGGAAAAATAGAGTACTTGTAAGTCTCTTCACTTATAATACACATATTGTTCTTTAACTCTTTATGTGCCATGGTGAAAACCCCCTGTGTGCCACGTTATTCTGAGACACGAAGGTAGTCATGCTTTGAGAACGAATTCTGTTTTTCCAATCTGTATAACTTCTACAAATTTCTGTTAAGCTGGACATAATATGAGCAAAGTTAAAGAGGAATGCCAAACTTTGCTTTCATGTACAATGTATGACAATTCTATTTTCAGTTTTTTCTTTTGAATTACCAGTTGCTGCATTACTGTAAAGGCATGACTTTTGCACATAAAATAGTGACTGAAACTTAGAATGTACAAGCAAATCTAGTTGGGAACATCGCTTGATAGTCAATCACCACATAGAATGCAAGCCGTATGTGAGAGGAACAAAAGCGCGAGAAACGCTTTGATTGTACCGCGGGATTAGAGATTTATCGATCGGTTCTGGCGGCTTTGTTTGTTGAGCAGAATATGCGAAGTTGGCACGCCGTCGACTGAGACGGACGTGCGAACGTGGCACATAAAGAGTTAAAATGAAACATTCAGCAATCATATCTTTGACTAAACCTTTTACGTGTCAATGTGAGCATTCCTGAATTTAAAGTACATCAAAAGTATTGAATATTACGTTGAAGGTATTGTTACGACCAAAATCACTCTGAGAATGATCGCACAAAAGAAACAATCAACTAATGTTCAGGCGGTTTATTAACAGTAATATTGTGGGTACAGACTCGTAATCGGTTTTCACATTGGGATCAGTACAATAATGATCAATACAACAATTATAAATCGGTAGTGAAATCACTTACAGCCAAATTTGAAAGCAAGTAATCCTTTGACAGTGTCCAGATACGATGTTCGATGCACCGATGAATGATCCTTGACGCACCGATGAATGGTTCCTCCGACGAAACTCCAAAGGCACTGGTTGCAATAATCCACCTTATAAATCCGGGGTAAAGTCCACGATAAACAAGGTGTATGTCCACGGCGAAACGTGCAAAATCCAAACGTTATGACGACCACGTCCAGTTGATGCGTTGAATGATGATTCACTTTATAATGTCCAGCAAGGAATCCAGCCCGTCACAGCTTTGCCGTAATAATGTCTGTTGACACTAAAATATGGAGTCTATCTCCAACGTAGGCAAATTAATTCTCTGCAGGCAAAATGTCTCCCAGGCCTTATCTCCACAAACACAGTTTGTATAGCAGGTCAGCAGGTAACACAGGACTGACTATAACAAGTCGCTTCAGAGCCAGAAGTGACGTAACTCTCAGAGCAGAGGTGTTGGGTACTCTGCCTACCTCAGAATTTCTCCTGCTTATATACTATCCATTCACCCCTTTCTAGTACATTCTGTAATTTTCTCCAACCTGGGGCCACATACCTGAACATACTAGCAAGTCCAAATTCCAGGAATCCTGGATGACTCACTGCCTAATATGTGCATAACATCATTGCCAAAATTAACTACCAATCACATTGGGTTACAAGGGCAGTGCCTCACTCAGCCAGCACTTCCTAGAATTTTCTGGAATGGGTTAAATCATTCTAGATTGAGTGAGCTATAATGTATTTCCTGTCACATGCATACATGTACTGTAGCTACATTGTATACCATGTAGAAAATTCTCCACTGATCTGGTCAGCCTGTATGTACTATATCTATATCATATAGAATGTTCTCCATTAATCTGGTCACCCTGTGTACATACACATTAAACAACCATGCATACAGCCTTGATACATGTACATAACTACTTGTGTGTACATTTGTGACACCATCCCCCATGGGAAAAAGAAAGCCTTGCCGTAGCAAGGGTTTCTTTTACCTTCACAATTTCTCATTGTTATTTACAACGAATGTGAGGTAAAATCCAACTCAAACAACCATAATCACATACTATCACTGGCCTTTTAAATAGCTGCATTAATTCCATGTTCTCTTTTCATGGATACCATTTACATTGATATTGCTTGGATTCATGAAGCTTATACAATCATGTCAAACTGTTTTGCATACATTAATGGATATGCTAAACACATACAATGTACACTGTAAGTGATATGCGGTGAAAACTTTTCACCTTTAACTTCTACTGTGCTATCCACTATCTATGTCACACCAACTGACTTTCGGTCATAGCACTCTTTCAACATATTGACATGACACATTCTCTGATCTGTGCTCCTGTCTGGTGTACTGAGCACATAGTTCACATCATTGAGTTTCTTTTTGACACAGTATGGGCCACTGAACTTGGCTTTCAGTGGTTCACCTTGTATGGGCAGCAGTACAAGAACTTTGTCACCTGGTTTGAAGGTTCGGGCTTTGGCATTTTTGTCTGCCTTTCTCTTCATTGAGTCTTGTGACACTTTCAAGTGTTCCCTAGCTACCTCACAAGCCTTTGAAAGCCTTTCACGAAACTTTGACACATAGTCAAGTAGGTGGACCTCATCATCCTCAGTCATGAATTTCTCTTTGATGAGCTTCAGTGGGCCCCTAACTTCATGACCGTACACCAACTCAAATGGGCTGAAACCCGTCGACTCATTTGGGGAGTCCCTCGTTGCGAACAGCAGGAAAGGGATGCCCTTATCCCAATCCTCCGGATACTCCTCACAAAATGCCCTAATCATTGTCTTTAGGGTCTGGTGGTAGCGCTCCAACGCACCTTGGGATTGGGGATGATAAGCTGACGACTTCAGCTGCTTCACACCCAAACGATACATCACCTCTTGAAATATGCCTGACATGAAATTTGACCCTTGGTCAGACTGCACTTCCTTGGGCAACCCATACCTAGTGAAAAACTGCACTAGAGCATCTACCACAGTCTTGGCAGTGATATTTCGCAATGGGATAGCCTCTGGAAACCGTGTAGACATATCCATGATTGTCAAGAGGTACTTATGACCCGACCTAGTCCTAGGCAAAGGTCCAACACAGTCAACTAGAACCCGACTGAATGGTTCTTCAAACGCAGGTATCGGAATCAATGGCGCCGGCTTCACTGAATGCTGTGGTTTACCAGCCACCTGACATGTGTGACAAGTCTTGCAAAACTCAGCCACATCCACATTCAACCCTGGCCAATAGAAATGCCTCATGATCCGATCCTTTGTCTTTCTGACGCCTAAATGACCGCCAACTGGTAACTCGTGAGCAATCCTCAAGATCTCACCGCGGTAACAGGGAGGGACAACAACTTGACGGACCACCGTCCAATCCTCATCAGCTGGCCTATGGGGAGGTCTCCACTTCCTCATCAAAATGCCATCTTTGACATAATAGCACTCAGGGACCTTTTCAGCCTCAGCCTCAGAACACGCCGTCTGAGACAAGCCTTTCAACTCAGAGTCTGCCTGCTGTGCTTCAACCAAGGAAGACTTGCTAAACAGCCCATCACTATTAGCCTCGGAGCCTAATACAGCAACCCCATCATTCAAATCCTTGAAAAAGGTTTCTGCCAACCAAACACCGGAATTCTCCTCCACATCAACAGAATCCGCATCATCTTGAACAGCTCTACAAGCCTGAGACCTAGTCACGACACAATCTGGGAAAATCCCAGGAAACTCCTCCTGCAACTGCTCAGTTTCAGCAACCACCACTGGTTTATCCGAAACAACTGGAGACGCAACCACCTTGTCCCCAGCCAAGTCATTCCCC
This sequence comes from Diadema setosum, assembly GCF_964275005.1. Taxonomy (NCBI): domain Eukaryota; kingdom Metazoa; phylum Echinodermata; class Echinoidea; order Diadematoida; family Diadematidae; genus Diadema; species Diadema setosum. The sequence goes on along the minus strand of NC_092700.1, from coordinate 25,958,323 downwards.
AACAGGAAGTCAATGCCTACCATGGGCAACTCAGGAACAACTCCAACAGTGACAGGACCAGAAACTAGGTCACACTTCAAATCCACTCTATACAGTGGTACTGACATATAACTGCCATCAACAGTCTGAATCAAGACTTTTGCATTCACTGCACTATCTGGTGGAAAAGTCATACCACCATCCACCATCAACGACTGAGAGGCCCCCGTATCCCGCAGGATAACTACTGGCTTACCTGCCTCACCAGAAGTACATGGGGTCACCTCACCATCAAACAAAAAGCTACGATAGCTCTCATCCACCTGCTTCAGCCTATCTTTGAATTTGGGAGATCGACTTTCAATGGCCTGTGTTTCACTGAAAGGGACACTATTTTCGGGTAGGACACTTTTTGACATGACAAATCCCATGTCCTTCTTTGTTTTGTTTTGCAACTTCCAACACTGTGACTTCACATGCCCTGTCTTGTTACAGTGAAAACATTTGATGACATTTGCACTTGTACTGGACCCTTTGTCAGATTGAGACTTTGGTGCCGATGAAGTTTCAGAACTCGTGCCTTTTTCAGGACCAGTATTCTTTGGATTGCTCGACTGATTTTTGTCTCTCTTGTTTCCAGAGAAATTCCTGAAAGGTGGTCTGTTGTCATTTCTGTGGGTCAGCTCATACTCATCAGCCATCAAGGCTGCTTTATGCAAACTTGTCACTTTGTGATCATCCAAATGCGACCTTACACTGAAAGCAACACTCTTTTTGAATTCTTCCAAGAGAACAACCTCACGTAGGTTATCAAAATCCTGATCCACTTTCAGGGATCTGTACCACCTATCGAACATCATTTCTTTTTCACGAGCAAACTCAACATGTGTCTGGCCTGGTTTGCGGTACGAATTTCTGAACTTATGTCTGTACGCCTCTGGCACCAACTCATAAGCATTCAACACTGCCTTCTTGACTGTAGCATAGTCACGTGATTGCTCTTTTGAGAGAGATGAGTACACATCAGCTGCTTTGCCGACAAACACACTTTGAAGGAGCATGGGCCAAAATTCCTGTGGCCAGTTCAAACTGTCAGCCACCTTCTCAAATGACACAAAATATGCATCAACTCTATTTTCTTCAAACTTTGGAACCAATCGAATGTTCTTGGCCAAATCAAATTCAGAGGGAGCCCTTTCACGATTTCCAACAGTCTGTGCATGAGTCAATTCCATCTCACGCAATTTCAATTGTTGCTCCACTTCAAGTTTTTTCATTTCCATTCTTTCCTTCATTTCCATTTCTCTTTGTTCTCTTTCCCTCTCCCTTTCCATTTCTAGTCTCATCTTCTCTTTCTTCATTTCCATTTCCATTTTAGCAAGCTCAAGCCGTGTTTGATCAGACATTTGAGCTTGATCTGGAGAGTCAATTTCTTCTTTGAGCTCCATGTGACCAGCTACTAAGTCAAGAATTTCTGCCTTTCTTACACCTTGTGGAACATCAACATTTAAATGCTGTGCAATAGCGGTCAAATCACATTTGCGTAACCTTTGCAAATCTTTGAGGGACAAATCTGTCCTCTGAACAAATGCCTGAACATCCATTGTACTGATTGACATTGTCACAATGTATTACACACAATGTACAATTGAACAATCAACTCAACTGATATTATATCTGTACCAATATTCTAGATTCCGGAACGTTCCAAATTCTACGTTTTGGCTTTAAATTCACTTCCCGGACAAGCCCCCAATTTTGTTACGACCAAAATCACTCTGAGAATGATCGCACAAAAGAAACAATCAACTAATGTTCAGGCGGTTTATTAACAGTAATATTGTGGGTACAGACTCGTAATCGGTTTTCACATTGGGATCAGTACAATAATGATCAATACAACAATTATAAATCGGTAGTGAAATCACTTACAGCCAAATTTGAAAGCAAGTAATCCTTTGACAGTGTCCAGATACGATGTTCGATGCACCGATGAATGATCCTTGACGCACCGATGAATGGTTCCTCCGACGAAACTCCAAAGGCACTGGTTGCAATAATCCACCTTATAAATCCGGGGTAAAGTCCACGATAAACAAGGTGTATGTCCACGGCGAAACGTGCAAAATCCAAACGTTATGACGACCACGTCCAGTTGATGCGTTGAATGATGATTCACTTTATAATGTCCAGCAAGGAATCCAGCCCGTCACAGCTTTGCCGTAATAATGTCTGTTGACACTAAAATATGGAGTCTATCTCCAACGTAGGCAAATTAATTCTCTGCAGGCAAAATGTCTCCCAGGCCTTATCTCCACAAACACAGTTTGTATAGCAGGTCAGCAGGTAACACAGGACTGACTATAACAAGTCGCTTCAGAGCCAGAAGTGACGTAACTCTCAGAGCAGAGGTGTTGGGTACTCTGCCTACCTCAGAATTTCTCCTGCTTATATACTATCCATTCACCCCTTTCTAGTACATTCTGTAATTTTCTCCAACCTGGGGCCACATACCTGAACATACTAGCAAGTCCAAATTCCAGGAATCCTGGATGACTCACTGCCTAATATGTGCATAACATCATTGCCAAAATTAACTACCAATCACATTGGGTTACAAGGGCAGTGCCTCACTCAGCCAGCACTTCCTAGAATTTTCTGGAATGGGTTAAATCATTCTAGATTGAGTGAGCTATAATGTATTTCCTGTCACATGCATACATGTACTGTAGCTACATTGTATACCATGTAGAAAATTCTCCACTGATCTGGTCAGCCTGTATGTACTATATCTATATCATATAGAATGTTCTCCATTAATCTGGTCACCCTGTGTACATACACATTAAACAACCATGCATACAGCCTTGATACATGTACATAACTACTTGTGTGTACATTTGTGACAGTATTGAATATTGTCAGCTTCATTTTAAACTCACTTGCAGGTCTTTTCTGTTAAAAAATTATAGTTATCAGCCTTTTTGCTGGTTTTTAATGTACAAATGAAGACTACTAGTTTTCTTGGTCTAGGGAAATAGACCCCTTTGTAGACATAATATGTTTTTTTCTGAATGTAGAATGTACAGGTACATGTATATGCTCAGTCGTAGTTTTTGCAGATGTACATCAGGCAAGCTTCTGATTGCTTGAAAACCTTGAACATGCTTTGCTGATCCAGTGTATTCTGAAGCTCTGCTATGTTGGTAATACTTGTACCAAATTTTAGTGTGCATTGATAGTCCATTATGAGTGATATTGATGCTAATCGGTACTAATTAGTAGCCTAGGCTGATGTGCACACACCAGCTTGCAATTCATTTATTTCACCCCGAATCAAATATAATTAGGTGTTGTTACAATATGCTTTGGTGATGCTAGCATCTTATCTATGGCTACTTTTATTGAACTCGAAAGATAGACCCACGTTTCAAAACAATATTTTGAAAGCCACATGCGTAAGAAGATGGTTTAGAATGTGTTTCTCAGGATGCCGTGTTTATCAAAAAATCATATAATCATATAATTCTGGGAGTTGTTGGTGGGCAGCTGTTTTGCGCCGTTCCACGTAGGAAGTATAGACGTCAACTATAAGGGGGTGGGATATAAACATGCTTCAACATGGCTTGGTGTCCAAATTTTCTTAACAGAAAGGCATTTTTGGCTCTAATGCATTTCAAATCACCCTTTTATTGGCATTTCAAATCAGCATTTTAACCACGAATGAAAGCTTGGTTGTGAACTTCATATTGGATATAGTATGCACCCTATAATGATCAAAATCCATGTGCCCAGGGCAAGTACTTGTAAGACTGACTGTTTAGCAAGTAAAATGAATGGGCATTTGTCAATGAAAAGTATAGGGCTATAGCTTGAGTGCCAGTGTGGGAGATTTTTTTTTTTATATTAATCTTATTATTATCATTATTATTATTATTATTATTATTTTTTAATAAATGGATTGTCCATAATAACATTGACAAAATGGTCCAATGTAAGCCTGAGTATTGGAGTAGTGGATCATGGTTTAATATGCAGGTAGCCATTTCACTCTCAATTATATTCTTTGAAGAATACTAGTACTTGCACTTAGGGGCAAGTCCAAGATATCGCGCACCTTACGTATGGGACATTCAGAGATTTCAAACCTCTGAAAAGTAATGAAGGAGCACTTGGATTTTACTGTTTATCATCAGGAGGACTGGTAGCCCTGAGAAGAATATTGTGTTTAAGTTTGATGTCATTTGACCTTGGGTTAATTATTTTATTAAGAAAAATATGGCAACTTACGTATGGGACCAGAGAAAAACTAGATTTTTCAAAATAAAGTTTGAATTGAAAATTCTCTGAAAGTACCTTACTGATCAAGTTCTGTTTAGAAGTGAAGAAAGGTACAATACTGAAGTATCTTTCAGCAAAGTTTCACTGCAAAAGAATGGCGCATATTGTCATGAAGTTGGTTTAATTAACGAAAGTACACCTTACGTATGGGACATTGCTCAACTTACGTATGGGACATTTGTCTTTAGTGCACAAGTGTATTCATGGGAATGACTTTAAATTTCCCCATAGTGTCATATTCAGTTCCACAAATCAGATTACAACTTGTAACAAATGAAATAGACTTCTAAGTGGGTACTTTCCTGGTTCAGATACCTAACAAAAGCTAATATAAGACAAATAAAAGTAATTACCAATTTACAGTTAAATGTCTTAGTTTGGATTCCGTCATGAAGTCTACACATACAGATACAGTATACTGACACTCGATTTCTAGCCCATTTGTAATACTCTGGTCAATATTTTTTATCAAATGAAAAAAAAAAATGTGCGAATTCTAGCTTGCGACCTTGATGTAGCATACATGCACATGTACCATGACTAATTTGTAGTCTTGATAATTTCAACTGTAAAATCAAATGTCATGTACAATGTAATTTGCAAATACATGTACATGTACAGTTTGAAGCGGGTACTTTCAGTAGTTCTAGGCTTTATACCTTGCAAGTTGTCTAAGTTTTTGTAGAGCTTTGTAATTGTTTGAAATGCAGCACAAAACACAACAACAAGAGTAATTAATTTTGCTCTGTAATCATCATGTTTTGCCATGTGAATTGTAGCTTCTGCAAAATCAATCAAATTTTAATGAAACTTTTAGATTTTAAAGGCCGAGGTAGAACAAAGAAATAGAAGAATGTATGTGCCAATGCTGGCTTCTTCTTTTTTTCAAATTGCTTGGCTTCAGGTCTATGAAACCAAAGACGACAAAATTTGTGTTTATACTTTGTACATGTTACATGAAAGATTATCATTTGTACATTTAAATCTTAAGAGAAAATGTAGTTCTAGATTTGAAACACTTAAGTAACTCACTGATCTGAAACTTACAATTTTGATAAATTCTAATAACCTAATTTGATCATACACTACCAGATTGCAATGCTTGTTGATGATTGTGTAGCTGTGGGGTACAAAGTAAGTATGAGTTGATGAAGGTGTCTCAGAGCACATCTGTCTCTTCAAACACAATATAGAAAAGAAAATTGAATTCCCTATTTATTTGTATAATTTTTGTTATTAGCACTCCAACCACAGAACCAGTATTGATATTGTGGTTCTTGGCAAATGTGAACTAAAGTCTTCATTTTACAGGATTTTCAGAAATCATGTTCATGACCTTGATAAGTCATGACACATTCTGAGGGTGTGCAGTTGAAATATTAAACATCATATCAAAATCAAAAGTATTCTCGTAGGGTTTTTCCTTTGCTATCATCTCAAGTAATGACAAAGTTACCTGCTGCACCTCAAGTGATTTTTCTTTTCAGTAAGACCTGTAATGTTGTCATTGATGAGTGTCACAAGCACAATTGTTTTGATTTCCCTTTTTTGGCTGTACAGCCTGTAGTACATGCTGAACAGTGTACTGCACCTAAAATGACACTCAAAGAATCCCATTCTCTAGGACAAAGTCATTTTGTAGAGAGGTAAAGTTGAAAATGATAACTGAATTAAGAAAATGTCCAATATCACAATGTTAAAAGGAGGAATGTTAATTGAAGACCAGCTGCACAGCCTGTAATGAAAATAAGAAATGAACATTCTTTATTTTCCTTTCTTAATCATGGAATGACTCAATAATGCTGTTCTTACACTCTCCCTGAGGTCAACTAAGTAGGAGAGGTAGACATATCTATCAGAGAAGGTGCAAAGATAACCATTAACCAAACAAATGTAAGGTCCTAAGGACATTGTAGCATCCATGTCAAAAGGCGGTTTTCCCATTCACTTTGCATGTAATGTCCCATACGTAAGGCATTTGTCCCATACGTAAGCAAACTTTAATTAGTTATAAGATGAAGGACTAATTGAATTTCCACATTTAGTTTTGCTAATCTGGAGTTAAAATGAATAAATTAGAACTTCCTAAAGTATGATTGGTCAATGTTAGAAATCTTCAGAAAAAACTTAAAAAAACATACTCAAATCCTTACGTATGGGACACTTCGTTCTGGGAAAGACCATAATTTGCATAATTAATGTACTGACCTTGTCTTACCAATTGGAAATTATACTAGCTCATACAGGGGTCATGTCCATAAAGGAACTAGGTCAAGGACAAATTCAACTGATTTTAGACAAATATTTTTAATTTGTCCCATACGTAAGGTTTGTTTTTAATTTATGCAAATTAAGGCCATATTTCTTGCATAAATTTGCATAATTAAATATTTTCTTTGCTGGAAATATATAATCTAACTCTTTGGCTACAAGATGATATCAATAACTTTTTGATTAAATCAAGATGAATTTTGAGCATCTGAGGGGACATTATCTTGGACTTGCCCTGAGACAGACTGAGACTACAATATACACTATCACTGTTTACAAGCCAAGCTCTCTTCGAACATTCATGCATTATTTATGAGACTGCAGCTAATCATTTCTTGTGATGCATTGTTGTCATTGCAGTTAACATCATTATCATTATCATTATCATTATCATTATCATTATCATTATCATTATAATCATCATCATCATTATCATTATCATCATCATTGTCATTATGATATGATGTCTTCTAGGCAAGGGAGCCCACTTTATAAAGTATGGGCTACACAAGTGTTCTGCTAATGGACCGCAAATTATCACATGTTTATTGCCTTAACGAGGTGTTTTTCATGCAGCAAGGAAGGGATCCTGGTCATTAATTTTTCTCTTTCCGTATTGCTTGTCAATAGAGGTAATACTTTTCCATCTTATCTTCTCTGGCAAGGGTATTTTCTTTAAGTCATGACATGTTTTTGCATGATCCACAAACATGTTGAAGGCATTAAGGCAGAAGACAGTTCATCTGTTTACTGTGTGTGTGCGTGTGTGTTGTGCCACATTGCCACAGTGATGTGGAAGGTTTTGAGAAAAGTGTGCTGATTACATCTTGCATGGATCAAGCTGCTTTTCCAGGAAAAGTTCACTTCTCGTAATAATGCTGCTCTTGGCATGTCTTCGGGGAAATTTTGTGTTTTCGGAGAAAGATGTGAATGTCTGGCTTCAGCAAACGCTGGGAACAGAGAATGCCTGATTAGCGGTAATTCCAGGAATCATGCAAACAAGCGTGTTTGCATCACTGTACAACGTCCAAGCAGAAATGAGCTTTGTTTGAACACTGCTATGTGAATGCATCTGACAGCTGAGCTTAAAGGCCCTTAAAAAAGAAAAAAGAGGATGAAGTATGATTTTCTCCTGGAACACCGGATATCGATACTGTGTCTTTTTTTTTTTCTTCACAAAAAAATAAAAAATAAAATCAGTCCTGAGTGCTGTTAAGCCTGGAAGATACACATCAACTATTCAAGCAATACTTTTGCTATAGAATTAAAGTAATCAGCACCATCTACAGTGTGTTTCGGGATAACTTGCAATCCTGTATAATTGTAATTCTTGTGGAAGGGTAAAGGTTAGGCAATGAGGGCTTTAATCTACAGCACACATTTTATGCCACTTCCAGTACATGGTGACTTCTACATGCGTATGTTTCATATATGGTCCGGAATTGTGCTGGGTTGAGGGCTTTTTACACTCGCAAATTTTTGCTTAGTCCCGTACCAACGGTGGGGCTAAGGGGGGGCCTTAGCCCCACCGTTGGTACCGGACTTTCTTTAGCCCACTTTCTGTTTATACTTGTTTTTGCCAAAGTGGGCTCGCCCCACCGATAATCCCGTACTATCTGGCCCTGCAAAATAGCAGGGTTAGCACCGCAATTGCGATGCTAACCCCGCAATTGCAGTGCCAAGCAAGCAAGTGTAATCAGAACGAAAAAATAATCCGGGGCTAAGCGACAGGGACGAAGTCCGACCCCCACTGACCAATCAGAAACGAGGTAATCAAATGCTGCCGGTGCGTGCGTGCACTTGTACAGTGCACAGCGTAATCATGAATATTCATATGGTTTGGAAAGTATGGGACTAAGAAATACAAGTGTAAAAAGGTCAGTTTTCTTCTTAGCCCAGGACAAGAGCTTAGTACGGGATTTATTGGCGAGTGTAAAAAGCTGAAAAAATTGGTACGGGACTAACGATAGTCCTGGGTCAGAGAAAGTACGGGGTTAAGAAACACAAGTGTAAAAATGGCTTAAGTGTGCCAGTAGAGATAAATTGCTTGAAAAAAAACCCCGCCAACAGACAACAGTACCAGATCACTACATAATGTTAAAGGTACTGTTTACCATTGGGAGCAGAGATTTTAAAAATGTTTGAGTTATCACATTTGATGCATAGTGTAGGTCAGTTGTATCACAAGACATTCTATCATAGGAAAATTTGCAATGAATCCTAAATTACATGTATCAAGAGATATCACTATTTTTCTCAATTAATCATTACTATAGAATAGACGATTAATATTCTAGAAACAATTTTATTTTAACTACATGTATTGTTCACATCTTTTATAACAATTTACTTAACATTGATTATACTGATTAACATTTCTACATAGGTTGTTTCTATCCCTAACTTACATTTTTAGAACTATTGTAAAGCATTAAAGCTGGGTTTTTGTTTCATCTGCAAGTGGTAAAAATTGTTTTCAACATAGAAGGTGATTAAGTTGGAGGAGTAAAGCGTGACTGAACTGGAGAAAACGTGATGTGACTTTTGTCCTTTTCTCTTACCCCTTTGAAGAGAGCTCTATGTTGTCTACAGAGCCACCGAGTCTCCTTGATTTTGCAGGGGGCCCCTGGAAAAATGAACAAATCTCTCCACATAATACGATAAAGGAAAAACAAAGCCTCCCTGATCTGAGAACTAGTTTTCCCTGTTGAGATGCATACTTGTAAGATGAAAACATTGCCTTGAAAGCTTTTCACGCTCTCTGTGATTTCAATGTGTGGATGTTGGAAGGGCTCTGTTTGCAGTTCATGACACATATCCCTATACTGCATAAAATGCTACAGCGTACACATGTAGGATAATTATGATATGATTATTAACAGTGTTGTCATTGGGTTTAAACAATTAATCATTATTTTTCTCTTTCTTTGAAATAAAAGAAAGAGAGAAGGAAAGAATAAAAAAAAAAAAGAATGTCATTAATTTCTGATTTGGCTTACTTGGCTGCCGACATTGTCTACATAAAACCAGAAAGGAGGTCTGTTCAGCCATGCCTCATGTATGGTTTAACAGCACCTTGAGCCTATGAGCTTGAGCAGCAGAGGCCATAACTTCCTACCTCCTCTATCCCCCCACATCCCAGGTGGCTGCGATGTGGAAGGTGAATACTGATTCAGACAGTAGCTAGGTTCACTCAACATTTCTAATATTTAAGACTGACTCAAAAACTTGTGATTACTGTACGAGCTGAAATTTTCGCGTACAGATATTTTTGCGAATTGCTACTTAGAGAACATTTGCGCGTGTTGTTAATTTCGCGGTTGCAACGGTCTAACTGAACGTAACTATTTGCGCGTTGTTATTTTCGCGTGTTGTTATTTTCGCGGTTCAAAGGCGATTCGCGACATTCGCGAAAATAAAACCACCGCGAAAATTTCAGCTCGTACAGTAGCTTTTAGTTTTGCCCTGTTGCCGTGCATCCACACGACACCTGACCTTCAAGACTAAACTTTTGAGTGAGAATTTGACTCAGTAGTTTAATCAGAGGACTGGAAGAAATATACTTGCAGCGCTAGTGATAAACCCGTTAAGTGTGCAATACTGTGTGACAATGCAGTGTGAATAGAGTGTAAATCTGAAGAAATTTTGTGGTTCTAATCATCAACTAAACTTTAAGATTGCTAACTTTCAAGTGCATCTGAATGGGACTAAAATTCAAGCTAATCGTAGAAGTTTAAAACTTTGAGCTCAACTTTAAGATTAGGAGTGCCCGTGTGATCCTAACTACGGATTCAGACAATAGCACTTTGCCCAGGGATTACTCCTGGCGAGAGAGAGAGAGAGAGAAAAAAAAAAGTGGCCGATGACAGATGCACAAGGGCTTGTGATGATGATGAGGACGGGATGGAAGGAGGCTGGTTCAGGGGGGTGGAGTGCAGGGATGAAACCTGGGCCATTGCCACGGTTACCAGGCATCCTCTCCCCCTGGAGTACTCCCAAGGGCCTTGACTGCAGACTCCAAACACTCCATCTTAAAGGAGCTACGCACAGTACAATCTCACGTCAGTGCCTGGCAAGAATCTTTAAACGTTATCGCTCCGAACATCCAAGGGTCAAAAACCGAAGATCTGAAGATAAAAAAATGAGTTCAGCAGTTCCATTAGCCTCTCAGATATGAAGAGTCATTTTCTCTGAACTTTTATATTGCAGAGAGCTTTTGCCAAATAGAAGGTTTAGGAAGAGATGAAGAAGGGAGAAATATCTGACGGTAGTCTTAAAGGTAGAGAGATGACTGGCATTTAAATCCTTACACTTACAGGAAGGGGCTTTAGTTCTTATCCAAGGGATACTACCAGTGGAAGCAGGCTTCCTGCTTTTAGGAGAGCTTAATTTACAATAAAAATGTGTGCCATTTGTGTGTTTTCCTCTCAACAAAGAAATGGGCCGAATGTGATCCAGTTAAATCTTCTTACAGCTTGGACAGGACGTAAAACATCCAAGATTTATCAAAGAGCACAAGTTTTCCAATTGGCCGTGATAATCTCACAATTAATAATGGGCACAGCGAGTACCACACAATATGCTATTGGTTACGGACGATGTGCAATTTGAGAGTGAGTGGGTGTTTACAGAAGAGGTCCACGCTATTTCCGCCATAATATGCACCAACTCTCTTTCCTGTTGTCAAAAAATTTATGCAGGTAGTTGGAGTGACTGAAGGTCAACCAAAATATTGTCATCTCATCAAAGTATACTAGTCTTATCACTCCTTAAACTAAAAATTTACTTCTCATAATGATAATGGAAATGATATTTACAGTATTGATACAGCTTGTACTACCCTCAGTGATAATAAAAGTTTAGTGATGGTATCAATTGATGCTGGAAAAAGCAATAATAAGCTGATTAAAATGGTATACTGACAAAATCATAACATGCAAGTGAAAACTACACAAAGGACATGGACGAAAATACCATGACTACCTATTTGTCTGCATTTAAATTTCATGTTTTAACATTGTGTTTTTCTCTCTTTTTTTTCTCCAAAAATTGAGTTTTGATCTATCTATCTATCTATCTATCTATCTATCTATCTATCTATCTATCTATCTATTTTTTTTTGGGGGGGGGGGGGGCGGCATCATTTACCATTTTTCCATTAGTCAAAATCACTGCCTTTATTTTGTGTCTCATGATCTCTCCCATAGGAGTGTGAAATTAATTGGATTGCAGCAGTTGTGTGAAAGGGTTTGAACGACCTTCATGAACTGCAGACCTGTCTGTTCAGATCAGTGAGAAGTCACCAAGGTCTTAATACATGATGTTCATACACAGTTGCCAAACTTGAAGTTTAGGTCAAAAACTTTAACTGTCGATGATTAGCTCCACTCATAAGTTCATGACGCAGGTTCACACGTTATGAGATACAAGTTATGAGTGAAACCCACTTGATGATTATGCTAGAAGTGCAGAGTCTTTGCTATGACCTTATGCCCATACAAAAAAGCGCGGCTTGAGGTTGACCCGGAAGTGAATGAGAAGTGAGGTTCACGTTAACTCACAAGCTTGTTGATTATTGTGTCTACGCAAAGTGAAACTATGAGTGGGGACCCCCTGTGGCTCGTGGATAGAGTGTAAACCTTCACATGTTTTGTGGTTCTAATCATCGACTAAACTTAAAGATTGCTAACTTTTGAATGTGTCCAGCCGGTGCTATAAACTACAAGCTTATCATCGAGTTAAGGTTTTGACCTAACTTAAAGTTTAGAAACGGTGTGTGAACGTGACTATTATCTGTGAGATATCACTGAAAGCTTGTTTTCCAAAATGCCTCCATAATAATCATTGCCCAAGAGCCATCATCTTTTGTGCTATAAATTGAGGGTGAGATAAATGGATATCTTCTGTGAACACCAGATTTTTAAATGCGTACAGGTATGCCTACATAACATATAGAGAGTAGTTGTGGCTGTCCCACAACTACCCATGTAAAAAAAGAAAAAAAAATGTACAAAATATATTGTAAATGGTTTGCAGCAGAGGTGGCTTGTCTTAATTTCTGTAATTACACTAAAATGTTGTCATTTTTTCTTGAAGTTGACTTTTACACCAACTTTTTTGGGCTTAATATACGTGGCTTTAACTCATATACATGTATATAAGCTGCCTCAAACGAAAAAGCCAAAAAAGATCCAAACGAAAAAAAAAAGAAAAAAAGAAGAGGTAAAAACTGGGCTGTGATGGCTGGGTACCATCATGGGATTTTAATAGCAAGCACACAATTGCTTTCACAGACATCTGCATTATTTATATTGGAATGTTTCTATTTTGATTCAAGGGGAAAATATTGCTTGGTAGAAAATTGCCTTTTGAAAGGTCAGCGGTGAAATTAGAGAGGACGCCACTGCGAGGGTTTGCCGAGGACCGACTGCAAAGTTGACGTGGTCATTTTGATTTTGAGTCATTCGCATTTCAGTTTGAATTGCAAATTTTCAGATCGTCATTAAAGTGGAAACATAATGTGTGTGATGTTGCTAGTTTCGCAAGGTTGCTAGGTGTTGCGTTTTAACTTTTTTTTTTTTATGTACACTTTATTTATGAAGGATGTCTCAAGCATATTCTGTAACAATAGGATTTAAAATTTCCCATCAGTTGTTGGAAGTGTTGAGTTTGAGGAAGTCACTACAGAGCAAAATAATGAATACCGGGTAATACAAATGTAGGCCTTTGACTGATTGTCTAAATTACAGTATGTTCAACTGTTTTGCACATTTTGTTTATAATGTTCAACTGTATGTGTTGTAGGAGTTTAAGAGCTTTGGTATGTTATAGTTTGCATCAGCTTTGCATGTAAACCTGTACAGTATGCATGGAGTTCCACATTTCAAAAGCATGATTTCAGTATGGACACAGTTGAATGGAATTATATTCTATTTAAGAAATATTGGTTAGTATTTTCATTATTATCATTGTAATTGTAATGATTGTTATTATTTCATTCATTTCTTTATTTATTCATCTATTTTCATTTATTTATGGTGATGATGATATTGAATATTATTATTATTATTATTATTATTGTTATAATTATTATTATTATTATCATTATTATTATTATTGTTATTATTATTATTATTATTATTATTATTATTATTATTATTATTATTATTATTATTATTATTATTATTATTATTATTATCATTATTATGATTATTATTGTTTCTTTAATCCTGAGCCATCACTCGGCATTGGGCAAGGGGTTGTGGAATACTCTTTGTACAACCATGTACATGTACTGTGCATTAGCTGTATGTAGTGTAGCATAGGGACACTAATTGAAGAACAGTCATGAACCTGCATGACATGTATTACAATATGTGTCCTGATGTCATGTATAGCGCAATGCTGCTATGATTGATTGCGAACCAAATGAAACTACTATGTACTGCAGGACATAACTATACATGTTGGTGTTCATCTCAGACTATTCAAGATGAGTGTACTATCAAAAGGTACACGTAGCACATTTCATTGACAAAGCATCGCAATAGCTCCAATGCATTCCATTATTAAGAAGTCATTGTAGATGTTCTAGATATAAAAGACATTTTTCTACATACAATGTACAAACACTTTAGAGTTTTGCCAGAGGAAGTTCAAATTGATCTTTTGTGACAAATATCCTTTTGTGTACTAAAATTATGTTTCCTTTCAAATACATATATCCAGATAATGGATGCTTCTCCTTTGCATAATATTTTTGAGATGTTGCTCAAAGCTAACTGCCTTTGAATCATTGTCAGAAGGAAGAAGTTATAGATGTCACAGGGATTGGTTGTTGTAAAGTACAAGACAACTCCTGAGCATGCTGCTGCATATATGTATTGTAATGTAGTAGATAATTGATATGTTGAAGGTGCATGATAATACATTTTACTAAATAAAGGCCGAAGTCTTGGCGCAACTACAATGTGAATGGATGCATGTAATTCCCTATGGGTACATCTTCTTTTTAGGTGCACGAATTCATTCTTATTTTTCGAATTCATATTTTCATAATTGATTGCTGCGCTACAAATGTAATATTGCTTCCTGAAAATGAGTGACTGATACTGATTTCTTGTACCAGTACTTCACAAATGTAACCACTTACTAAATTGTGAGGAAGTCTTGATTTGCCAAAGAATTGACTCGCTGAATTACATGCAGGTGCATTTCATATAACTGTACTGTATGTGCTCAGAGAAATGCAGAACAATATGTGATATAGGTTGGGCATGGGCTGGGGGAGAGACAAAAAGAAAAGATATAGCGTGTAAGACGAGGGAAAACATACCATCACAGAGTTGGATTGTCGGTCAACATGTGTATGTACTTTAATGTATAATCTGAAAAACAGTTTGTGTCCTGAAGCTCTGGTTTATGTCTTATGAAAAATGAATAAGATGATTTATCATTTTGTTGAAAATTCAGCAAGAATTATGATTATCCAGCAACAAATGAAATTTAAAGGATCCCAAGTGCTGGTATACATTTTCAACAAACATGTCGGAAAAAAGAAACCACGGGACTCAAATCTGTTGTTTGCTGTCATCTACTAGTGTACATTTACAAAATGTAGATCAGCAGTTTGCAATCTTCCAAATTTCATTTGTATACAGGGCAGACAAAATTGAAGAAAACTCATACAATGTACCTAATATCTTCATTCCTCTGCTTAATATGATTAAATAGTGATGATCAAGACTTTTGGAGTATTCGATCCTTGTGGGATTTTATCATTTGAGATCAAATGTATCTCTATCGAGATGGATAAAATATTTGATGCTGTGATGATGATGGAATCGCTATTTTTGTGGTCTTGATTTTTGATGTCATAATTCTTGCTGGATTTTCAGCAGAATAATATATTGTGTATAAGAATGTCATGACTGTTAAAAATTCCATCACTTTTCAACATTACATGGTTACGTTCCTTGCCTGTGTTTGTAAACTACACCCACTGATAGATAACGGGTATTTATTCATTTCCAATTCAAATGCAAACAAAGTTTGTACATCATGACATGTCCACCTAATGAAGTGTTTATGCCGTTTCATTCAGATACTGCTTGATACTTCTTACAGGAGGGCCCCCCACTGCTAGAAGGAGGACTTTTCCTTTTTTTTTTCATGTTGCTCCCCTCCCCCAAATCTTTTTGACAGTAATCGTACTGAATCAATCTCTGCAAGGAAGTGTGAAACCACTTCATAATTCTGTTCCCGTGGAAGAAATACGCATGGAGCCCAAGGATATTGGTTTGTGGGCGAGGAAGCAAATTGAAAAGGCAAAGAAATTGGAATACATGACAGGAGAGATTGGGGGGGGGGGGAGGATAAGAATGGGAAGAGATGAAGAGAGAGTGGAGGAGATACAGAAAGTTGGTAGAAAGAGAGAGAGATAGAGAGAGAGAAGGAAAAAAGATAGAGAGTGAGAGAAAGGGGAGAGAGAGATAGGAGAGAAATAGATAAAGATAGAGAGAGAGAAAAAAAAAGATGAAGGACAAAATGGAGGAAGGTCAGACTAAGAAGATGTGACTTCCTGCATATCGATAATTGGAAAGTCAATGTCAGGGGTGTGTCGTGGTTTCTGCTGGAGCAATTTATGGCAGGAATGGACACACCAATAAAAGGTAAAAGATAATGAAGAAGAGAAAAATGTAAAGTGGGGGGGGGGGTGGGGATAGGAGGAGGATGAGATGTTGTATGAGTGTGGAGAGGAATTTCTCTTGTCTGAAAGAGCACTTCATGAAATTAAACTCGATCTTTCGATGTATGGCTTGATTCATAGTTGAAATGAGAGGTATGCGCTGTGTGATTTTATTTCCTTTTGTAAAAATCTCAGCCAGGATGTCTGTGTATACCTGGTCACGTTAATTTTCTTGATAAAGATGGGCTTTGAGTAAAAAGAAATATATGCCTGGTCATCCTTCAGGTAGCAATTAGGTCAAGAAAAATTCATGAAAAGGGCAGTTGTATTTTCTTCCATTACACTTCTGCTGTAGAAAAGACAGAGAGAGGGAGAAAAAAAATGCTGAAAATTGTATTATAAACCAGGTAGTGTCTTGAATTAAATATCACCTTTTTCATCTTAGATTGACCATTTGCCCCAGCTGTTGTGTTGGCACCTCAAGGACTATTAGATAGTCTTCATTTTGAAATGCATATAAATTGTGAGTTGCTGGTGTGCACTAAACTGAGTTTGCACCGAAGGCTTTCACAAGGATTCCATAAAGTGATAGATTAGCTTTCATGCATCATTTTATTCTGCAGGGTGGTTTCCAGTTAATTTGCTGTTAAGCAAGCACGAGGAAGTGATCTTCCTGAACTGGTCTCGGAAGATGGGTCTAAAAGTTTTAATGACATGCTAAAAGGACATCACAGATTTTTATGGAGTGATTGCTATAATTAAAAACCAACCAACCAGCTGTTACTGAATGACAGATTTTTCTGTATGTACTGTCGGGACTTTTGTTTGTGTAAGGGCTGTTGGCTCCAAAGGCGAAAGCATTCTTGTACAGTTCCTTCCAGAATTCTGTGAAACAGGAGTAATCACAGATACCATTTGAATACTGTATAAGCTACTATTTTCGTGAGGGACTAATTTTTGTGAAATTTGCGAATCACTGTTGGACCGAGAACTTTACAACACATGAAAATGTTGCCATGCCCTATGACAGTAGTGCACTCATGATTAGCTTGATGCCTATTTGTGAAAATATCATCTCTCAAAAATGTCTGTGACCTCATTCATTAATGTATCTATATGCCAAAATAACAGCTTATACAGTAGTATACACATCATGCAATGGTGTATGCCAGCTTTCTGTATCCTGAGATACTGAGTAGCAGCAGTTGAAGTATTGAAGTATCCAGTATAGTATTTGGATGAAATTAATGCTTTCAAAACCATTATCATCTGGTTACCTCCACGAACTGCAATGCTGTGTCAGATGGGTGTTACAAAGTTAGGAGTAGGACGATATTTATCAGTTTTGTTGACCTTGTATTGAGGGATAATGCCTTCTTCTTGTAAATAACAATAGATTTTAAAGCCATATGGTTTAATATAGATGAATCACATTTTTTCAAGCCTAATGAACTTCTTCCTTTCTTCTTCTAAGTTTTACCCAAGATGCTTTGTACGTAAGTCGCACTGTCTTGTTTTTGTCATACTTTTTTTATTTCCTTAAAATTGTATGATGTGTTGAATTGTAAACCACTGCAACTTTTGCATGTCAATTTGTTATTTAACATAAATTTATGGTGGGATGTACATGCTGCATTTGTATTGTTGATAGCAGTTGTGGAGTTTATGCCCCAGGGTGACAGTGCATTTTAATATTTCATTCCCCCAAACATGAACATATAATACATACTCTGTGTATAGTTTGTGAAATACCAGCTGCTGATGTCTCATCAGGTGCAGATGTGAACGTAGTAATTAACATTGATAGGAATGATAAATGTTTGTGGGACAATTGAAAATTAACAAAGTGTGTTTTTGATTATGTGTATTTCACACTTAGTGGCCTAATATATATAGATGGAGGGTCTGTAAATAAATTCATTATGTATTTATCATGTTCTGTCTTCATTTCTGACTACTGCTCAGATGAAGAGATGTGGGTTTTTACTTTAGCAGTCACTGTGTGTGAAAACACATGTATGTCAGTGTACATGTTCATACTTGAAAAAAAAAGAGAATTCATACAAACAACATGACATTCATTAATAAAAATGATATAAATACAGTGATTGGAAGTCAATATATTTCGAGATGTGAAAGTGAATGTAATGACAATGGAAAACAACATGACATTCATTAATAAAAATGATATAACAGTGATTGCAAGTCAATATATTTCGAGATGTGAAAGTGAATGTAATGAAAATGGAAAACAATCTGAAAAAAAAGAGAATTCATACAAACAACATGACATTCATTAATAAAAATGATATAAATACAGTGATCGGAAGTCAATATATTTCGAGATGTGAAAGTGAATGTAATGACAATGGAAAACAACATGACATTCATTAATAAAAATGATATAACAGTGATTGGAAGTCAATATATTTCGAGATGTGAAAGTGAATGTAATGAAAATGGAAAACAATCTACTGATGAAGAACAGCATGAAATCTTGCTAGTATATCCTTAAATGTTTTTTATTCCACCTGCATATGATTGGGTATGCAGTGCTGATGGCTTGTAACATTAAGAAGTGGATCATGGACTTTATTCAGTGAAAGTCATTTTTTCTTGTTTTCTCTGACCTCAAATTTGATGCTAGAAGGTAGTTGATATTGCTAGATGACTCATTTCTATACTCTTTGAACAATTCTAGGAGTTAGTCATATTCGTTTTTGCTTTCTCAGTGTCCAGTGTTAATACATTGGAACACATTATTCATAGGACTTTGTCTCTGTTTTGTATATCATTATTTCAGAAACAAGCTTGATTGATCATAAAGTTTTGATTGTGATCACCTGGTATCCTGAATGTTTATACTTTTGTGATTTTCTTGATTTTATTTGTTATTTTTGTTGATGTTGAAGGAAAGGTCCTACAAAGCCGGTGAAGACTTTGTAGGAAGAAATATTGTAATTGGTATGAATGATTCAGTTGTGCAAAGCACATATGCTTGATCCTAGAAATAGGCATTGTTTTTTTTTTTTCCTTGTATGAAGACTGTGAAAACAGTAGCACCCAACATTTTCACATCTTGAGGTAATGGCTTTCACCTGAAAACATGTTTCATGTGAGGCTTTGGATCATAAGTACTGCATTCAATGTCATCGACAAATTTATAATGTGTCCACTGCATATTTTTTTTTCTTTTTTTTATTCTTGACATTTTGAAGTAAATTCTGCATGAATACCTCTTCACATTTTCCCCCATACACATACACTGTATTACAGCTTCAATGCTCCACTAACGAAGTGGATGAAAGTAGGTTATGACTCTGTCACCCGCTGTTGAAGGAATCTTCAAATGTATTCGAAATCCTTTTTCTAATCAGTTTTCTTCCTCTGCCTTTTCATGCATTTCCCCCCTCTTTACAGTTTGCAACTTTGTAAGTCACGATCGCTGCACCGAGGCAGGAATATCACCGTGTGCTACAATTGCAGCCGACAGGATAAAGGTCAGTTACAATATTCGTGCAGCCTCTGGTAAAAATGTCAGCGCCGGGGGACATTTATCTGATATACAGAGATATAATGAGAGCAAAGCAGACAAAGAGATCATGGGAGGAATAGAGAGAAGAAGAAAAGAGATTGATACATAGAGAGAGATAGAAAGATAGATAGATAGATAGATAGATATAGAGGAGAGAAATATATATATATATATATATATATATATATATATATATATATATATATATATATACATATGTAGAGAGAGAGAGAGAGATAGGGAGAGAGATAGATATCTATATAGAGAAAGATAGAGACATATATATATATATATATATATATATATATATATATATAGCATATATATAAACATATAGAGAAAGAAGGAGAGAGAAAGAGGGTAGGAGAGAAAGAGAGTTGCCAAGAGATAATGACAGGGATGGGAGGGAGAGAAAACAAATAAAAGACAAGTTGAGAGAAAATGAGAGAAAGATTAGAATCCAAGAGAATAATATCAGTGTTTATTTTTGTGCATGTGTAATGTTATATTATATTCGTCATACTGGATATTCTGGGAGGTTTTCATTTTCAGTAAAAGTTAACTACACACAAAAATATTCACTCTGATTCTGACATAATGTGATGTGTATACATACATTTGTTCTTTAGTATACTCCACGATCTCAAAAAATTGTTGGAAAGTCCCTATTCACAAAAAAAAGGACTTACTGAATATATGGTATATATAGATTAAAATGCACGTCATAGGGGTAGAAAGAGAGAGAGAGAAAGAAGTGTAGGTTGGGAAACAGTGGGGTGATAGATGATAAAAGAGAGGGGAGGGTGAGAAAATAGAGAAAAGAAACACAAGTTGGAAGAGACGGAGATAAAGAGAATAGGAGAAACGTGTGAGACCAAGTGACTGAAATGTTTGTCTATGTCTGTATTTATGGATGTTTGTATGGGAGAAATACATACCATAGGGCAGGAGATGGAGACAGAGAAAAAAGTTAAAGAGAAAGAGGGTTCTGGGGTGACAAATTGATGCAACAAAATATTCGCTGAAAAGGGTGTGGATGTCAAGAGAAAAAATAAACTGTATTTTGATAGCCTTTTTTTTTTCCTACTGGGTGGAAGAGACAGGTGGAGAGTGAATGCGTGCCGAGTTTGATGAAAAAATAAAAATGTGGGAATACAAAGCACACCCTGTTTGCACAAATTTTTTATTCATCTGTGACTGACATTGCGTTCTGGCCAAGGAATATGTGGATAATAGTCACATTGCTGATGGAAGATTGGAAACACACCCTATTTTGCCCATAGACAGATAGACAGACAGACAGACAGATACATACACTCACAAATAATGTATCCCTGGCCTCCCTGAAGATAACTGAAAGTAGGCCTACATCTACTGTTACATCATGTATATTTTTATTTTGGTGAGGTGCAACCTGTTACCACAACCACCAGGATCTTTGTAAAAATGCTACAAAGGTCAAGATGCTCTCAGGAATTATTATATTATCGTCTCCTCCCTTGCAATGCTGTTCAAACCTTCAATTGCCTATAAGTGTGCACACACAGACACCGACATACAAACACGCCAAGTAGCCATGTACACACACCTGTGACTGTCACACAACCTGGGCTGGATGCCTGTCGTGCATTTCGTGGGATGACCTGCACGCAGAACAGACACATGCGGGGGACACGTGAAACCCAACACCGACAATTAAACCGAGAGGCGAGCACGTCCGCCGACACCAGCCCCCGTAAAAATGCCAGACAAGTGGTCGGCCGGAGAGAGAGTGTGGACTCTCGCCGGCATGCTACAGCCAGAATTGCAAAATACTTCCTCGTGTCTTCCTCCCTTTGCATCCCTGGCCACCTACCCCTCCCTCTCTTCCTTCGCACCCCATTGCCAATGCTAGCCATAGCAACCACGTTTGGTCTACTTTCACAAGCGCTGAAGCGATCGTTGCCTGGCTGCTATAAAAAAAGCCCCCTGGCCTGGGCGCGCTAAAAATAGACCAGCGATATTTATGGAAAGGGATATTTTTAGGCGACCGGTAACTGTCGGCGGCGTTGTGAGGAGGACTCCCCAACGATGGCCGTCGTTCGTGTTTGATTGTGAACTGCAGGGAGTTGTGTAATTATCAGCGCGGTGTGTGCATACTTTACACACATACACACACACACACACACACCTAGCCACACTCTCACAGGATTTCAGGAACATTCAAACACACACACAAACACACACACACATTCACACACTCTGTAAGGTGGCTGCAGTAAAGATATTTATCTTTGCAGAAAAATACACAAGCTCATATTTGATTGACATCCACACACCCACACATTGTTTATCCTTGACAAAAAAAGCTTCGGTGGGTACCCTGTAAAATGTTTTTTTTTTTCCTTTCCTGAAGTAAAAAAAAAACAAACTAACTTCTTAGCATGTAAAGCTATAAATTCACTTCAGCTGTCTTCAGGATCAGTCTTAATGACTAATTCAAATCATGTTTATAAGCACTGAATACCTTTGACTTTTTTTTTTTTTTGGGGGGGGGGATAATGATTTTGAAGATGTTTAGTCTACTGCACTAGTTTAGAACAAGTAGAAATGTTAGATTTAGTAAGCCATGTGGTATTGATAAGAAATGCTTTTCCCCAGAAAAGTGGAATGGTAATGGCCATCCACAGCATTTAATTAATGATAAATTCACATCTGGATAGGATGTGTGGCTCCCCCAACTGCAGTCGGTTATCGGATAATGTCAGAAATATGTGCTGTCTGTAGCCTTTCTTGTTCTATTGTACCAGTTTCACAAAATATTTTGTAAGAAAGATTCATTGTTTGTTGATCCACATAATGAATACATTTTGCATTATCTGTAGACAATATGTTTATTTTGAAGAGCGAGAAACAGATTGAGAGAGATAAAAAGAATAAAACTTACATAGAGAGGTAGAAGTGAACATCTATAAAAAGAAAGAGATACATTTACAGTGCTCAACATTCGCAATAGCCCGTTGGCCCAGGGCCACCAAAAATTAGTTTTCGGGCCACCAAATCTATATAATATTTATCTTACATATATGTATAGTTATATATTCATAAGGTTATCTTTACTTTATCTTATCTTATCTTATATATATATATATATATATATATATATATATATATATATATATATACATATACATACAGTTGTATATATACACACATCCATGTGCATATACAAAGAGAGAGATAGAGAGAGAAAGAGAGAGAATAATATGGTATATTCACCAGTACATGTATCTCAAAATCTTCAAAACATGTGAAGTGAAAGTGTTTGTATGAATATTTTTGTATCTAAGCTTAATAGTCTGTGAGCAAATTCTCTTTGCATCCATTCTCAATCATTGTGCACCATCTCCCAAAATGCCCATCACAAGTTATCTCTCTAGATATCATTTTCAATCCTCATCTGTCTCCTAAACCCCCACCCCTCCCCTCTCCCTCCCCTCCCCTCTCCCTCCCTCTCCCCCTCCCCTTCCCGTCTGTTGCCATCTTTTCATACAGCCGCTCCGGGATCTTCGCCTTTCTTTTTCCCCTGCCCGACAAGACTTGGGCGACCCACACAAAAATCAATGCTCACTGCACCTTATGTAAATGCATGCATGGGAGAAAGCTGCCCATACCTTGTCACACAAGGAAGGTTGCATTATTTAGCAAATGCTAGGGAGCAGTGCATAACCGACCCCAAAGAATCGTCACTCGGGTCTTGAGTAGGGTATGGCACACACATGCACATAGGCATTCTCTCTCTCTCTCTCTCACACACACGCACACACACACACATATAACCTCACACAGACACACATACTGTCCCTTCCTTTCTCCGAGGCAGGCAAGCAGACATCTAATGTACACACACACACACACACACACACACACACACACACATGCACACATTGCCTGTGTTTGGGAATATACACCCCAAAAAAGCATACACACATACACACACACACACACTCTCACATGGAGAGTCTCATCACGCCCTTGCTATTGGAAGAAAGATGGGCACATAGCTAATTCGACGGCAGCAGCAGCATCGCAGAAGCAGCAGCACAGAAATCCAGTTCTCTTTTACATACAGACTTTAATACTGCAATATGCAGTAATACACACACAACTCACATATACACACACATAGCACACACACACACATAGCACACACACACACACACACTCAGAAAAGCCAAAACTTAACAATATAGTGTCCCCCATCTTCAGGACACTACAGCGCGATGGGACAGTCCCCCCCCTTTTCCCTCACTACTGCACTGTCTTCTCTACATTTTGGCGTCTTTTGTGCGCTCCACCGGAGCTGTGGCGTACAAATAGATGGAGTGGCATGTTACAGGCTAGATACAGGAGAATTGGGTAAAGGTTATCCGAGAGTGAGCAACATTATAGATCACTTCAAATGAATTATTTTTAGCATGACAAAAGGACAAGTTTTTTTTTTTTTAACATTTCGTTTTTTGTCTTTTGGCTGAAGATCCCAATAGTACACGTTCTGTCCCTTTTACCAGCAGGAAAAGATCACTGGCTATGCTGCATTTTTGTAAAAACTATATTTCATTGCATATGGAAGCATAATGTGTTCTGTAAAATCAGGGGAAAGGAGTAAAGTGGTGAAAAAATGGCGACAGACATGCTGACGGAAAATTATTGCTATAATCTGACCATTTTGAAAGGTAGCCTTACGAGTGTCCTGGTTTGCTATCGTGTGTTTGAAATCAGCTTTGCTACTAATGTTTGGCAGAAGGCATTCATCAGGGTGCTCTATTTTCCATGTTTGTAGCCTGTACTGTATAGTAGTAGTAGTGTGGGAGGCATTATATTTTAGGTTCTCCAAGGTTCTATAAAAATGAGGCATGCTACACGGTAGCTCCTGTATTTATGCCTGCGCTTTATTTAGAACCTGAGAACAGCTTGAAGTACTGGGTTGGCGTAGATGATAATCATGCAGAGGGAAACTCATGATATTTGTTGAAAACAGATGAGAAGTCATATGTCATGCAGTCAGGGTTTAAATCTAATCTGATTTAAAGACGGGATATCGAGTGATATGATTTCTACCAAATTTAGATAAAAGCTTTTCATGTAACAGGTTCAAGATAATAGTAACGTATATTTTGATCTGTAAATGCTTTGTGATTCCATGCTAATTACACAAAAATATGTATTATTAATCTGTATAATAGATAATATTTGTCAACATGGTATTGTGGGTGAGTTGATAGGTCATAGGAAAATCCTGGACACTGCATACAGCTGTTGACAGAAGTTCATGAATATTTACATTAGACCAAAAGCACTGAAGGTGCTTCAGCACTGAAAATAATAATTGCAACCACAAGGAACCTTCAAAACCTTTATTAAAGGGCGTACAAAAGGTTTGAGGTGGTGGTTAATTTTCTTCCATGCCACTTTGATTAGCCATCTGCTCAAATGATGTTTTTACTTTGAACCTGATTAATGTTACAATATATTACTGTAAAAAGTTGTTATTTTCACAAGGGTCTAATTCTTGCAAATTGTGTTAATCACTGTGAGCAGCGAATTTAACAACATGTGAGAATATCACAAATGTACAAGCAATAGTGCACTCATAATAGCCTCGATGGCAAACTGTTAAAACAACATTTTGCAAAAAATGTGTGTGACCTCCTCATTGGCAAAAATATCTGTATATGAACAGCTGTTACAGTATAAGCTTTTCTATTGTAGTGGTATACACTGTATACCATGTGTATCATGGTTGAATAACATGCATTAGAAGTTATTGTAGGCTTCAGCTATTGTTTGTGTTTTTCCCCCCTGAAGTGCTAGTTTCCATTCAGAATACAGTTGACTTTCAAAATATTGTTGTCTTGCATGTGTTTTCATGGAAAACATGCATTCAGGAAATATTAATCAGTTCTGATTGTACCCATTGTAGTAAACATTCGTGGGTCATTTGCATGGAACAGTTTTGTATCATGCCTATTCTTGTAGTACAATGTTAATGAGGAAATGCTTGCATGAAGAATTCTTACTGTAATGTGTTGCAAAACTTGCAGGAATTTGTTCTTACAATACTTCTGTGTATATGTGTGTATGTGTATGTGTGTGTGTGTGTGTGTGTGTGTTTCATAAATTAATTCTTACAAAAAGTATGTACAGTGATAAAAGAGAGTCTGATCAGCTAGCATTATAGTGTACGAAATGTAGTGTATACTGAGAAAATGCGTTTAAATACACGTCTTTTAACAATGATGTTACATGACATTATTTATATATGATTCATGAGAACAAAATTGTGTGAATTTGGACTTGTAAAAAAGGCAATTTCGCAAGTAGTTGATTTGAAATCGAGAATTACAGTGTCAAAATGAGGAGTGTTTGTACTTTCCCCATTGCAAGAGATATATATTTATAAACAAAATTGTATTCACCAATTTTCCACCTTGGGGATGATATACAAT
This sequence comes from Diadema setosum, assembly GCF_964275005.1. Lineage (NCBI taxonomy): Eukaryota > Metazoa > Echinodermata > Echinoidea > Diadematoida > Diadematidae > Diadema > Diadema setosum. The sequence goes on along the minus strand of NC_092700.1, from coordinate 25,932,021 downwards.
ATTTCTGTTCTAGAGACTAAATCAGTTGACTTTAACAACATCATGATAGAAACTCCTACACTAAACATTTTTGACATACAGTCATATTGTAAAACAAGGAATGTTCGCATGCATTTTAATTTCAAGAATTTTGTGAGAGCCAAAATTTGTGAAATTAAAATGCATGTGAAAGTTCTTGTCTACACTAAACGGATTAAATGTTGAGGCAACTCGCGAAAATTTCATGTCGCGAAAATATTGTGTTTTACAGTAAGTCACAAACCAGGCCAGGATATTAAAGATGTTGGCATTTATAATTTTATGCATTATGGAATAATTAATGATAAGTGTAGTCCTTCTGTGCTGTTAAAGCAAAACAGAATGTGGTTTTGTTGGTTCTGTTTATGTAGTGTATTTGAACGTTTTCTGTTTGCTTGTGTGTGCATCATTAAAGTGTTAAAGCACAATCGGAACATGCGCCATTAAAATGGTAACCCACAGTTGGAATATCTCTATAGATCCCACAACAACATCCAATTAAAACCACCTGGTGCACAGGGAAATACATTTTAGCAATTCAAATGCATATCATTTTCATTTTACTTATTCATTGATTCGTTTTAAAAATAGATATTACAATTTGTTTTAAAAATAGATAATACAATTTGAAACTGACAGGAAACGTTGTTTTTAAAACCATTTTCACCATATACTGTGCCCCCACATCAACATTGCCTGCTGATGCTGTGATGTTTTCAATTTTTATACTGGATGTTATGCTCAGGAAATTTACCCGGAGTCAAATACTCAACAGAACTTGTGTACAAATGCATATGCAGACTTAATGTTGTGAGAAAGTGAAATGTGAGTAGGACAAGAAAAAGATAGGAATACTGAGGTTAATTATTCAGTATAGATTAGGGAGAAAAAAAAGGCTACTAGGTCTGTTGTAACAATTTTCAGCTTTTATTACCCTGCCTCCCTATGGCAAGAGATCATTTTGCCACTCTCATCGCCATAGGTCTGTGTGTCTGTGTATGTTTTTGTGTGTGTGTGTGTGTGTGTGTTTGTTTGTGTGAGAGTGTATATAATGCGTAAAGACCATTGAAAAAAAACCCAACTATTTCTGTGCATGTGTGTGTCTTTTGCCTTTGTGTGTGTGCCTTTTTGTACATTGTATATAGTGTGTGTGTGTGTGTGTGTTAACCTGGAAGTGTATTTTTTTTTTAATGCTGGTACAAGTTTTTGCTCTCCAACAGGTGGCAAGATAAGGTCTTCTTTTAGCATCTATCAAAAAAAAAAAAGTGGTTTTCATTCTATACACCTAAGTCAACACATTGCATCTTTTACACATTCTTCATATGTGGTACACAGTGCTACAAATTATTTGGCTGGAAATATTACTTTCCCTTCTGAAGTATTACCTTACAAGTGTGTGTACATACACATGATAGTAAAATAGACAAACTGCACTGACCACACAGTCCTTGTAAAAGGTATGAATATTTAGCATACAAGAGAATGAAGAGTTGTCAAATAATATAGTCACTGGGCTATATCTGATGATAATCTTGTATTGAGTAAAAATATTGTTAGGTCTTATACTTACAAATATGTATGAGGCACTGATCATAATTTTGTTTAAGACAGGCGATATTGGTTATTCTCGTGTGTGATCAATATGATATTTCCCCGTTATAGGAATTGCGGTAATGACCTTTTCAGCAAAAGTGCATGTTTATGGCAAATTTGATTGCCCAAAGTTATGGAAATCTATTGAGGATCGAGCCACTGGAGAGAACCTCCCCAGCCATTGCGCCTTTAAGGCCAAGGCAATAATGTATGAGCAGGAGCTGGATTTTTTTGTGCTATAAATAGAGCAGCCGGGGCTCATCTGAATAACTAGACTCTGTCTCTCGTTATGGAAAGGCGCGGGTACCGAATTACGGCGGGCGCTGAATGCAGCGCAATGCAATGTTTCCGTGGCACAATTGTTGCAGCGCCTTTGCTGCTTATTGGTTGGGATGCCTCATTATAATAATGCTGTCCCTGGAATGGATATTGACAAGAGAAATGATGAGAATTGGAAATAAAAGAGATGAACCTTTAGTGAAATATGCAAAGAATATGGGCAGGAATGACAGTCTCATAGAATATAGCATAGCTTTTTTGACGACACCTTTTCATTTGTTTAAGTTCTATTTAATTATCTTTAGTCTCAATATTAATGATACATTTCTTTCCAAAATTGCTCTGCAACCTGTCAGGCAGAATTGTGTAATCTTTTTGGCTGGGGTATTATTACAAATTTAGATACGATCATTAGTGAGCATAATGTACATTGTCTTCCAATTCAGAGAAAAACAATTCAAAATTTCATGAGAAATTGATCAGTGTCATAATCTTTTAAATTGAAAGCCCAGTGTCATCATCTTCAGAATTGATTATGCTTATATAAAAATTGATTTATACATGTATTGATATTAGATCATGATAGACTACTGTGTAGCCCCACACATATGGATAGTTAATTGAGTAATTTGATACGGGAGTCGACAGAGGTAGTCATTAAATTGAAGGTTATCAATGGTAGAAAATATGCATTTCAAATACATGTATTGCTGTGATTTGCTGTAAAAAGCTTTTAATTTACAAATATCAATTCTCTTTCATAATGTTTGAGTTGAGTTTGAGTTTGAGATTATTTTATTTCACCACGGGTGATTCACTTCAGACAATAGCTGTTCTGCTGTGAGTCTGTGTAGGTACAAAGTGTATTTTATACATAGTATAGAAAACAAGAAAATTAAAAAAACAAACAAACAACACACACACACAAAAGAAAAATATATTAAATCATGCCTATTATAAAAAGAAAAAACAGGAATCAAGATACTGAAAACCTCCCAAAATGATTGACATACAATGTTACAGTTTAGTGCAAACAATTGCTGTATAATTTATCTATCTCATTCTTAATTTAAGAGGGATACACTGTTTTACATCATCTGATAAATTATTCCATAGTTTGGCACCACGATGTGTTACACTACATTTTCTAAAATCAGTTCTCAAGTGAGGAACATCTAATTTCAATATTCCTTTTCTCAGTGTGTAAACAGACTACTTGAATGAAAATAGTTTGTGGCATGGTCCTATTACAATTCTATACATCACATGCAATAGTGTTTATGACTTCTTTCAACAAGTGTTATCTTCAATTTTAAGTTTGTTTGTATCAAATCAAATAATGCTTCACTTGAAAATCTCCACTTTACATTCATAGCAACTCTTAGTGATCTATTAAGTAATTTGTGAATTTTATCAATACATGTTTTCCCTGCATTTCCCCAAATTATACTACAGTAATCAATTCTACTATAAATAATAGTTTTATGAAAAAAGAAATCAATGCCATTTGCTCTGTTATGTATGGTTGGATTCTTTTGAACAAAAATTAAAAGAGTTTGCATTTTCTGTGCAATGAATTAATTTGGTTTTACCTCTCTAAATGTTGATCACTTTGCACACCTAGGCTGCGTTCATGCGAAACTAGAATTGCGTTTCTAAACACATTTAGTCACTAAACGTGTTTAGCTGTGTTGCGTTCATGTGATTTTTCCATTTAAACGCGTTTCAAAACGCCGATCTGAAACACGGAAAAAAGGGCGTTTTTAATCATGATTCCGCCAGAATCATGATCGCAGAAACTGCATGAACGCAACCGTGATTTCAATCATGATTCTATGACGTCATTGTGCGCTGTGCGCATGCGTGTCTCATGGGGTATCCCACAGCTTCTAGTTCTGTTCGCGCGCTTGTGTACGTCTTATGAATCGTGTGTTTTGGTACCATACTTACACTTGTTTGTTTACATCAACTCCATACACCGATTCTGTGCTAGTATCTAACGTTAATTGTTTAATATAATAATACATGTAATCACTCTCCGATTGAGTTGATAAAAGTAATGGCTGCAGCGCTGTGTCTACTATGGGAAACAATTGGAGAGACGAGGAATTAGGATTATTCCTCGATCTGTTCCTCGATCTGTGGGCAGAGCCTGAATGCCACAGCTTATCGGAAAGTATTCACCGAAATAAAAACGTAAAGGCCTGTACAGTTGGTATAAGGAGGTCTGGCTCGAGTTGCAGAGACATAGACAAGGTCAAACTGCGCAGTGGCAAAGGATGAGCTGAGCCAGAATCAGCGTTGCGAAAGCCCACATGAACGCTCTTCCGCTGAGACCGTGATTTGAAATGCGTTTTGAATCATGATTCATGTTTGTGATTCTGGCTACGAAATTCACATGAACGCGGCCCAAGATACGTACAATTTGAAACACGGGTTAGAACTGTCTTTTATCTTATACATGGTGGCTCAATTAAGTTGAGTTTCTTTCTTGACCAAATTAAAAGAAATTCTCATATCGTCCTTTCAGAAATGTATATTTCTGAGACCATTTTTCTCGTCAAGGGGTTTCTTATGATAATGGCATGCAGAATTTCTAATGTATAAATAGATTTGCATAGGTTGTCTCATGAATTTGCGGGTAGTGTGGGTACATGGAATTTTAAAGTTTGAATGTGAAAAAAATGAGACCTGTTCATCTGTTATTTTGTGTTATCATGAATTAATGTTCAACATTAAAGGCATTTGCAGATGAAACAAAAACACCGCTTTAATGCTTCAAAATAGTTCTAAAGTGTGAGTTAGGGATAGAAACGATCAATGCAAAAATTGTAATCATTATAATCAATATCAATTATTGTTGAATATACACACTGTGAACAATAGTTATAATGAAATTGTTTCTAGACTAAAGCTTCCACAGTTATGGTTTAATAAGAAAAATAGTGATATCTCCATATATTTTAGGTTTTATTGCAAAAATTTTATATCAAGGATGTTTTGTGATACAACTGACCTACACACAATTGTATATAGCCTCAACTGTGATAACATGAACATTGTTAAAATCACTGGTAAACAGTGCCTTTAAAATCAGTCATTGACCCATTTCCTAGTACTGTTATATTAGACTATTATTAAATAATTTTTTTTTAATTGATTTTGCTTTACATTTATATATAAAAATGCAGAAATGAAATCATTCCAACAATGAAACAAACGAACAAACAAACAAACAAACAGACACACAACTCAAATTTCAACTTTCAAGAGCATTTTTTCCGAACTTAGTTTAAGATAACTTTCAGAGCTTATTAAATTTGGTGCTTTAAATGCAGTGCTAATGAAACAACCATTGACATGCAACTGATTGACAAATTACCTTCCATTGACATTGACAGAAATTAATCAGTAATAGTAGTAAGCAAGGTAAAATGCATGGGCATACAAATTAAACACTGATTAATTCGACCAGTGCTTATTTATGTCAACGTAGGGAAATTTGTCAATCATATGTGATAAAAACAACCGGATGCAAATATTTCATGAATATGAAAAATCATTGATGTGTTTCTAAGTACGGTTAGATTCAACTGATATTAGTCAGTGCTGTTGTTATTAATTGACTTTGTGGAATATCTATATGTATGTTTAAAAAAATGCAGAAATGAAATCAGTCAATCAAACAATCAAACAAACTAGCAAACAGATAACAAACAACTTATGTTTGAACAATAGTGCATTTTTTTTCTAACTTAGATCAGAGTTAATATTAGTGCTTTAGAATAAAGTGTTTGAGATGTAAATGATATAGTTGAGTAATGATGGCAGGTAAAATCCATTGCAATTCTGCATTTTAAAAGCATCTAGTGTACTCCAGTTTATGTATCCGTAGCAACACTTTCCTCTGCACATTAATTCTAAAATTGTTTCATTTCTTGGAATTTCCCAAAGTGTGACACCCTTCAGGATCTATTATAAAATGCAAAAGTTGACATTTTCTGCTGGGGATGTCTCAGCAGAATCACAAAAACAAAGTAAAACCTTTTGCTGTTGAGAAACTTAGAAGCAGCAGAATATGAAGTGACATGGAGAATAAATGGAATACTCAGTCAAAATAAAGTCCTGTCATAACTTTCTGGTTTTAAACAAGGGGTATATTGAAAGCTTAAAATCCTTGATATGTTCTCCGCAAGAAAGAGGCAAATCAACCATCCAATCTGAATTTCAGATTTGGTAGTTTTCACGAGTCCCTGCTGCCAGCTAGCTTTTTCATTTTGTTACTGTTTCGTAAGAAGCGGCATGCTTTAACCCTTTGGGCGTCAAGAAGCTGTGACACTTGGGTCTTGAAAAAAGAACTCACAAAAACTTATTATCTTATTGTCTGGAATGTCCCCTGTATACAAAGTTTTACAATAAACTTGAGAGCAGGAACCCATTTAAAGGGTGTGTACAGTTCTGGTTGAGGTGAGGATTTAGCTTTTACTGTACAGTCCCTTTAATCATATTGTGTCATTTGTACCTTTTATGTGCCGATTGGAGTGTATAATGTTTTTTGAAATCAAAAGGTTTAATGTTTTGTAATACTCTCATTAGAATGTATAGGAGAGTAGTGATGTCATTGTTGAACATGTATGAGAAAATGGAGTACTCTGAATGTGTATCTATGGGAATGCAGTCCCATTCAATACTATATGTGTTGGAGGAATATGCTTACATGGTAGAAAACAATGCTTGCAAGCAGACAATGCACATAATCCTTGTAGTAGATATAGTGATCATCACTCCTGAGGAATCGTTGAGAACTGTCAATTCCATGTCTTATAAGTGTACCTCAAATTGATTAGTAGTGTGTTCACAGTCTAGAAATAGGCATCATTATTACAATCGTGATTTTGTAATTATCCTTTAATAATGAAACTATCATTTTAATATTGTAACTATCATAATCTGTTTCTGTTGGTATTTTTCTTTGTAAATCAGAATTTACGAATGGGAAAACTTCACAACTTCACAAATTTGAACTGAAAATTGTTGTATGTATAGTCACTAAACAAGAAGAGAGAACGTACTGTATGTCCAGTGAAATGATACAAAATTATGCTCCAGTTGTAAAATCCATGTAGCTTTGTATAGTATCTGATAAAAGTTAGCAATTTCAACCTGTCATTCATGCATACGGCCATTCTCTATGGATTTTTGTGTGGTCCCTCCGGAGATGACGTCAATTGATTGTCCCTGTCATATTACATAGCACATAATTGTTTGCCAGACAAAAGGTGGGTGTTTTGACAGTGCGTGATTCACAATGGGAATTGATTGCTCAGTGGCGGTTTCTGCAAACAATTTCTGCAAATGGTATCCGGTCAAGCGATGGAAGAGAAAGAGAGAGAAAAGAAAGGAAGGAATTTGTCATCATACACAGACTACCATTCTGAGAGTGTATCATCACATAATGACCACTTGTATCATTCCACATTGCTGTCAATGGATCGAAGAATGCCAACTACAGCTGTAGGTGATGAGTTGGAGTGGTTAGCAGTGCAGGAACCCATGCTATAAATAACCCAAGTGGTGTTACTGAAGAGAAATTTTACCATGATATCACCTTGCTTGGTATGAAAAGAGAAAGAATATCAGAGTTTAAGTAGATCAATGAAAATATCTGTGCCAGACAAAAATCAGACACATGGTATGCAAAAATAGTTCGAACTGTCAAAGGTCAGAGAGTATACAAGACAATTTGGCAACTCTTTGTGGTCCAGGTGTTGAATAACCCTCCATTCCCAAATGTTTTTTTTTAGAAAAGTGGAAATTGTAGTGAAATTTTGTGTGTGTATAACAAATGGAGATTTGCTGAACGCTTGTCATAGATCACAGAGTTTCCAACTTGTGTTGAACCCAATGCTTACAACATTTCCCCGCTGCTCTCGATAGAAGACTTGAACACCAGGCTGTGTATGTTGCCTGAGAAGTGTACATTGTAAGTTAAGCTCACACGTTGTGACTTTGATATTGGGAGAGGTTATTTTTGTGCTTGTCCATTTTGAGCTCACCTTAATCGAGTGGTCTCAGCACCAGCTGTGCTCTCAAGCAAACAAGTCAGATAATTACCTAGAGCTTATTTTTGATTTTTTTTTTTTTAATTGTCTTTTCTACATTGTAATAGTCATTGCCACAAATAGCAGCCTGTTTGTCTTGGGACGATCTCCGATGTTGTCATTTGCTCACTCTTGTGCTTGGAATATTTCCCCCAATTATTCCCAGATTTGCTACTTGTATGCAAAGTTCCTATTATTCCTAAAAGAAAAATACACTCTCCTCATAGTGTAACATTGCCCTTTTGATTATATGCTGATCATGAATGCACACCACTGGCCAGAGTTGCTATTGATTGGGCAAGGACCTGTCCACCTGTTGCACATATTCAAATGGTAATTATTCACATGTTATCATTTTCAGAACTTATTGCATATCTTCTTTCATGGCTCGGGGCCTGTCCAAGAATTGAAGACCTCTCAAATTGAAAACATAGAAACAAACACTGTTTGAACAATCTTTTAAACAAGCTCAGGATATCATCACTGCATATTACATATATCTATCACCAATTACTGTTTACGCCGAATATTTTGCGAGGTTTTTATTTTCACGAATTTCGCGAGTCAGGTGGTATTCGCAAAATTAAAGACACGCGAAAATATTGACTCTGATCCCGATGTGATTGTGACGTACACGTGTACATTTCTCCCTTCAGTACAGGACTCCACGATCGCGAATTTAACCACTCGCGAAATCGTTGGGAATTCCCTATTCGCGAAAATTTAGACTCACAAAATATATGGTGTATACAGTATTATGTTAGCCAGTGTTTCAACACCAAGTATGCACACAAGATCAGTTACAGGAGTTTTCGTGGCATGATTTTTGTGGGGACATCCCTGTCTATTCAGTTTAAAAAAAAATGTAGTTTAAAGTAAATTGTGTATTGTTGTGTCTTGATTTAATGTATTAAATGTTATATATTCAGTATGTGTAAAATGTCATAAGAAAAATCGTCTAGAGGAATAGTTATTGTTTAACCAAAAGTATGAACAAGGTGTTTTATGCGCTAAAAGCCTGTCAGTCAGTAGGTATGTGGAAATACACTGTCTAGAATGAAATGTACAGTCTCAGTCCTTGCCTTGTTTTTGTGCAATAATTACTACCAGCTGCACCACAGTACAGTCTATTCACATCTTATGCAGATTTCAATAGCTCACCTGTTGATACAGCCATCTGGCCTGTAGCCAGAAATAACACAGACTTGATTCATTGCCACACCTGTGGTCCCTTTGCACCTGTTACTTGACCTTTGCCCTTTTGTGGTTGGGTGTCACATGCCAACAGTGCCAGTTGCATATTAAATGTAGAGGTGAAATATAAGTCAGAGTTTCATACATAGTGATACTGTACTAGGTCTCTGAATACTCAATTCTGATTGGCTGATATGTGACCTACATTTGATTTTCTTACCTAAATGGTAATGTTGGATTGTGTCATATGATACAACAGGGCCTTGGTACACAAATTGTGCACTTGGACAGGTGGACTTGGAGGTGACCTCATTTGAGTGTCCCTCTTAAAATGGGGGTACCATTTGTGAGAGAGTCACACCTCATGTAAAAGATCCTGCTTCATTCATTGCAAAGAGCATGTTGCATAACCTGATGAAGTGGCCCTCACATCCCATGGCTTTAGTGCAGCTGCTGAGGGATATCCAGCCATCTTCTTGGATTGAAACTGAAACAAATAAATAAACAAACAAACAAACAAACAAACTAACTAACTAACTAACTAACTAACTAACTATACTAACTAACAGACACACAAGCAAAAACAAATGAACAAAGTGTACCAGTAATTCCCAACTTCAAAATCAGTATTATCAGTATTCATCAGGAATCAGTTAGTTCTCCCTAAAGATTGCTACGTGTTACTCATGCAACAAACTTACTCGGATTTTCCTGGATGCTGACTACTATAGTCAATCACAGACATCATTCTCATAAATTATGTCACAGTAGGGTGGAGGAGAAACATGTAATCCTATTTGACTGATGTTTGATTTAAGGACATTAGTGACATTCATCTTGGAAAATATGCCGATGGATTTGTTGTTTGGTGAGCATTGTGCAGGAAGGATCAAATAACACTTCCTAGCAGCGACTGATTATCCCCTAACACCCCTCCCCCCCCCCCCCCCCGTAATAACAAAAATAAACAAAAAAGAAACAAATGAATGAAAGAGAAACTAACAATCAAAGAAAGAAAGAAAGAAAAAAATACGGGCATCGGGTAGTGATCACTATCTCGGCGCTCATGATGTTATGGAATAAAATGATTAATATGAGGTATTGCTAAGGACTTGTTTGTTTGTTTGCAAATTATTATTTTTTTTTTAATTCAAAAGCAGTCTACTGAGAGATTATGTGCTGCTGCAGTACCTTGAGGTAGAGTTCTGCTTACATGTTCCAAGGTGAACAAAGATTTAATAAACACGTATCATCTTATGCAAACAGGCTTAAACTTTTCGTAGTAAGAAATTAGAGAAATGTTCATGTCAGATCTTGTGTTTAAAGCAGAAGAAATGTTTAGACTATTGAGAACGGAAGAGAGAGTTTAAGCTGACTAAATACTATCGCTGTGTTTCCCGGAAGCGGAGGAAAAAACAAACAAACCCAAAACAGAAAAGAAGAAGCAGTGTTAACAAATGCAAATGGCAAGGTATGATTGAAATGATAGTGTACCAGTATTTGAAACAATGTCTAGTTCAGTGAGATGTATTGCATCAATGTGAATAAGATGAGATTATGGATTATGATTGTATGTGTGTGTATATTTGCTTTTAATATGCAATCTGAGATTTTTCACGCCATTGTATAAAGACCTTGATAGAGCTTTGCTTGCATGTTCCAAGGTGAATGAGACTTAAGCATGTATCATCTTCATGCATACAACCTAATCTCTTCCCAGTAAGTAATCAGAGAAATGCTTCCTGTCAAGTTTTGTGCTCAAGGCAAACAAGTTTTTCGGGCAGAGAAATGGAAAGAGAGTTTAATCTAACTACATGGTATGAATTACATTTGCTGTATTTTCTGGAAACAGAGGAAGAAATACTTCCTTCCAAGAAATTCCTCCCCCCCCCAAAAAAAAAAGAACAACAGCACAAGTGAAAACACAATTTAAATCACAAGTTATGATTGAAATATGGATGTACCAGTGTTTGAAACAATGCCCCAGTTCAGTGACATAAGATAAGAATTTGCTTTATCCCTGCTTCTGTGTGTGTTTTATTTTTGTTTATTTTTTTTGTATTATGCAATTTTTTTTTTGTTTAGAGTTGAAACACTATATGGAGTTCAGCATGTTCCAAGGTGAATGACACTTTAATATGTATCATCTATCACGTACAGGTATAATTCATTCATAATCAAAAAGAATACAGAGTAAATTGGAAATATTGATGTTGACATAATATTTCTAGGCCACTATTACCCCCCCCCCCCCAAAAAAAAAAAAAAAAAACGCATTAGAAATTATCAGAGATAAAAAAGAGAGTAAGAAGAGAATACATTTGTAATTCTCTTTCATTTTCCCTCTGTACTGCTTCCAAAGAGGAAATATTTCTTTTTTTTTTAATCTGGAAAGTCTTTTTTGAGATATAGTCAAATGTAATCATTCTCAGAGGGCTCCCAAACTATTCATCATTTTCAAGTTATTTTCAAAATATTTTAAGGGAGTGTGATCAATATTTGCCTTCATTTACAGACCTCATATTTGGGGAAATCTGAACTGTAAATGCTATTGAAAGATGAAGGAAGGGGAAGTTGACCTGGTGTGGGAACTAAAAAAAAAAAAACGAAAAAAAAAAAGAAAAAGAAGAAGAGAAAAGAAAAGGAGGTCTTGGCCTAGTATTATGAGTCGGGAGTTGGCGCGAGGAATGCGGGAAGAAGTTGGGAGGTTGCTGCCAGCGAGGGGGGAAATCTATTTGTTGAGGGGGAGGGATTATTTTCCTTGGCCTGAGTGTGATTGAATTGGCAGGCATTGAGAAAATATTTGCGAGAAGATTTGTTTGATAGTTGTTGCTCACGGAGAGGAATGGGGCAAGGCGGGGGATGAGAGAGGGGAAAGGGGTGAAAGGATGAGTGGTGTGGTATACTGATGTTGATGTCTTCATTCTTATTTTTGTATCCTCCATCTTCCCCCATCTTCTCAGAGTGATGGTCTGACAGGAGGAGGGGGAGCATTTCGTACCCACATGTGTTATTGCCTATTATTTCTTTCCGTAACTGTACAGTTTTTATGATGAAGCAAGAGCTGTCTTTTTTTATAGACTGTGACTATGTGTGCCTTTGTGTGTGTGTGTGTGTGTGTGTGTGTGTGTGCGTGCATTTGTTTGTGTCAGTATGTGGGTGGGGGATGTTATATGAATCTGTCATTTTAAAGAAAACAGTTTGAAATATCAAGGTGATGAGAAAAAATTCAAACTACAGAGTCTGTTACTCTGCTCTGTACTAAATGAAGGAGTATTGATCATAAGATGACATTATACGGGAAAAATGCCTTGTATGCAATTTCAGCAATATCTAGTTTATCAATCTAGAATTTTGTCTCTGTTCCTAATTTCATTTTTTCCCTGACTTTTTTTCCGTCTCGTCATTGCAGGACCCTGTTCCCCACACTTGGTCAGACCCCGGCCACTTCAGGAAGAAATTTTGCAACGTTTGTCGGAGGAGACTTGATGATGCCTTGTCATTGCACTGTGAAGGTAAGATGACCGTGCTTCCACAGCAGGGGATGTAATCACAGCGACCATTGAAGGAGATATTGTTTAGGGTGTGAAAGGGCACTTGATTTAATTGTGTGTAGGCAATGTTGTGCTGACAATGAAGAATCACATGAAGAAAGATGTGATTCTAGATCTGTGATCACAGAGACCATTGAAGGAGATATCATTTTGGTGTGAAAGGGGCAATGGATTTAATTGTCTGTAAGCAGTGTTGCAGTGACAATGTAGAATCATATGAAGAAAGATATGATTCTAGAAACAATAAGAACAGAATAGTCAATTATTGGAACAATATGCGTGATAGATTTGATATCTGACAAGATTATCTTGCATCATATTTCCAGTTTGGTGCAGGAGTAATGAGGGATGACAAAATATAAATGTACTGCTATTTTTTTTTTTTTTGGTTGTCTTTTCCCAAACACATGACCCTAGAGATGGTCCTACTAGAATTATTTGCAAAGCTTCATTATATACTTGCCATACAAAAGTACATTCAGTAAGGTTGTAGGTTTTAAGTATTTCTCTTTGGCCAGTTCCCTTTTTTTATTTTTCCTTTATTAAAAATGTTTTGTTGCAATGACCCAAGATAAACACAGGAATGCAAACTTTGCTCATAATCAACTGGTAATATATAACAGAAAGTAGTGACTTATCAGTGATTTTGCACCTCTCCTGGTAAACTCGTAAGGTAGTCAAAGCTTTAATGATCTTCAATGTATTTTTTTTTTTAAGTCAAACAAGTATGTCATAATATGCTTTCTTTTTTTTTGTTGTTGTATATTCCTCTCTCAGCTTGTGAATACTACACACATCTTGGCTGTTTAGATTTTGTTGTTAGCAACTGCATCCGCTTCTTGGACTATGACGAGAGTAGAGATATAGTAAGTATCTGCTTATTTTGTATATTTTCTATGAAGCTTTCCCACAACTACCATTGTATACTTGAGTACGTGCAGACATTCTGGTATGCATACTTGTAGTTGGATAAGTATAATCAATGTCTTTAGGAGCTTTTCTAGCATATCTTTTTGTCTTCACCTTTATGCCTTTTTGATAGTTGGCAACATACTCCAAATTGTATTTCTTTAGACATATTGGGTAAAATGGAATATATCTTCATTGCTCATCGATAGCAACTTTCCAATTGAATGGAATATTCTAGTATTCTCCCCTTACTCTTGAATTATTCCTTTCACATACATGTAGGTTCATTCGAGGAGGAGAACCTTCTATCTCACTCTCTTTTGCTATCTGTATGTACGTATTGCATATACACATACATGTACAATATATAATGTAAAGTGTGAACATATTGTTACATTTGCAAATGGTTATATTACATTATACTTTATTGGCCATGATAACACTGCATAAGATACAAACACACAGACTGTTTATTTCTTGATAAATATCTAAACTATCTGAAATGATATCACCCTGTTAACCCAGTGAATACATCCATCTTATATAGAGCTAGCTACCTACATATTGTACATCATCTACAGACCAGATGGCAATGAGAATGACCAAGTTAATGATATTTGATGGAATGGTATCAAGGATATGTGTTCGCTGTATTGGATGAACGGTGCATTTATTGTGATCTGCTTTATTCAAGGGGAATTTCATCTGCAGGCATTTATAATCCAGATTAGTTGTAATATCTCATTACAAGAGGACAAGGCTAGATACATAATATATATTAAATATACATTGAGTATATGAATATGTACTTGAGAAGTATCATCCTAAAATTCAATTTGAAATTTGAAATTATACCCTCCTCTGGCTTGTTACTGATGTATGTTTAAGATAATATCATTCCCCCTGCCTTTAGAAGAAGTTAGATTATTTGTTCTCTCAATTTGCTAAAATAATGAAAATATAGCAAATTTTCATCACATTTCTGTTACACTTTTTCACTTCTTTTGACATCAGAAATTGTTATGGTCGTGTTATTCTGCAATGGCAGCACGTTGATTTCACAAAAGTGTTAGAATTCATAACTTTTGCACAGATTTTTAGTTTTTTCGTGATATATGTTATCTTCTAATAATACTGCATTCACTGAATACGCACATGGCTGAATTTCTCCCTAAGAAAATACAGTAGAATCTATGAAAATTTTGTCTTGATGTGTCTATTCCCTATAAGACATAGAACTACTTTTTTTCTTTTCCATCGCAGAGGGCAAACAAGATATACATGTATTTTGTTTTTTAATAGTTTATTTATGAATTAGAAGAAGTATCAACTGAAGTGATGTCTCATATTTTTCTTCCACAGAATAAAATTATGGTACATCACCATTGGAGGGAAGGTAATCTACCAACCAACAGTCGATGTCTTGTATGCAAAAAGTCTTGTGCAACCCATGAGTGTCTAGCCAGTATGAAGTGCGAATGGTGCTGGGCAACGGTAAGTTTCATTTTCGATTTTAATGCCCATGTCCACTTTATCATCCTTAATGATGTTGTTTGTTTAGGCGAAAACATCCCACGTGATTGGATTAATCATTTGGGCTTGTATGCGAAAACGTCAAAGCCTTTTCCTCAAGGAAATCCAAAATTTAACCACTCACAAAATTGTTGGAAGTCCCTATTTGTTCACACACACAAATATTATGCAGCTGTCATTTGTATGACGCACCTCTTGACCCCCGGGATAGGTGCGTCAAAGTACCAATGTGCGTCATACCTTTTAGGTACCATGACGTACCCTCCGTCACAAAAAGTGACACACCTCTATGAGACATTGACGCATTAACCAGTCAAAATGGTGACGCACCTCTTCGTGAAAATGACTGACCCTTGACGCACATGTTATTCGCGGTACGTACCATACTGGAATGCTGCAGAGCTCTGAATGATCATAGATAAGTGTGCGCTCACGCAATTCGCTGCCTGCGAACTGTGTACACCGATCGCCATGGTACTGTATCCCCATGTGTGGGCGGCTGGGGAGCGTGAGTGTAGCTTAGCTAGCTGCTGCTGCACACTGTAGCCAGCTGCCACTACACTTCAGTATACCCTGTTTCGATTTGAGTCGGGGTATACATAGAAGCGTTCCGTTGTGCAATGTCTGCTTCTTTTTCTCTTCTTCTTCATCCGCTTGTCCCTTGCTTGCCTCCCAAGTACGAAATGATTTTTAGAGTGTTGTGTGTGCTTTTTTGTAACGTTATTGCATTATTTTTCTGCAAGGAAGAGGTGAGTTTCTGTTCGTGTATTGATGTGCACTGCAGTATGTGCAGGTGAAAAGCGTTCGAACTTTCTTTCCCGAGTATCGTGGAAACTCGATGTATTTAGGCCTATCAAAGGAGATCTCATATAACAGAATACTTATAACAAACTATTTTCCGGTCAAAATGAATTGATTTCCTTTGTTTTGTATCGTTTATTGACTTGATCCTAAGGATCTCGTCGCAATACCGAGTTTCCAATGTGTATTTATTTTCGCGTAGCTTTCGGTGCTGTAAACTTTTTGCTAGGGCCTAAGCCTACTACTAAAACTTACCGTTCTCCACTGCCGTTTCTCACACCTCGTTTGGTACGATTTCTTCCATTTTATATCACTTTATCCGTTCCCTTTATACTTTGAAGTATTTGACGTAATTCTTTCAAGTGTCTCGCACTGCTATTTTCGTAACGGCGATTTCTCCGCTTTGCTGCAATACTTTTTCGAATCGAAGCGACGAAGTTTGATACCAGCCGCTTTAGTGTGCTGTGTGTTGTTGTATTTTCTAAATATTTGTGTTGTTGGGAGGTGTTGATACTTTGTATTTGTTATTTATTTTCGTAGGTGTTTATCTCGAGGGACTATGCGTGTTTCTTAATGTTGATAGGAAAAGGCTAAAATGGTCTGAGTGATGTCTGATGGTGATGATGATAACTATGCTGGTGTAAAAAGACGGCTTACTGTGAATGCTGAGCGTACGTGCCGTTCGTTTCATTTCACTTTCCCTCTTATTCTTCTTTCCCCCTTACTCTTCTTTTCCTTCCCAAGAATGGTAAAAAAAAAAGAAATTACATACACCTCACAACAAAATAGAACCACGTGCTACCAACCTTCATAAAGTTAAATCTAAATGTTCAATATCAGCAAAGAATAAAGGGGAAAGCACGAATGACAATAAATTAGAGCGAAGAGATTGTTTTACATGCAGTCTCTTCGGCTCGAAGAAACTTGACACCCCACCCCTCTCCCTTTGTGGAAATTTCCACAAAAGCAGGTGCCACACCCAGGTGCGTGCCAGACGAAAGAATGCGCGCACTTGAATAAACAGCGTGTAAATATCCTGGAAATATCGATCGAAGAACCAGCTCATTAGTTGAATTAAAGGAATCATTGCAAAGATATCGTGATTCTATAGCCTTTCTTTTGGGACATAGTAGGAAACATCAAACAGTCGAATAGTGTACTAGTGATTGAATATCTCATGTTCCCTGAACAATAAAAAAAAAAAATCGATTAATCAGTCAATTAAAAATGCAATCACAGAAATACTTAAAAGGCCTCGTATGCCCAGAGAAATTCACTACGAGTAGGTTCAATGAGATGCAGTCATCACCTGGTTAGACAGTAAAATCATGACAATTAATTTCAGTTCACGCTCATCATAACTGCTTATTACTTATCAAAGTTTTGGCTATCAACATTCTTTTTAGGTGTTTTTTGTTTGTTTTGTATGTTTTTCCTCGTGAAAGACGTAATGATTTCTTCGTATGGAACGTAGACTGCATGTTTACCGTTTATCCAAACAGTAGGCGCCTAGGCGTACTTTCTGAATATATTATTCAGAAATTTCTATCAACATTTTAAATATATTACAAGACTCCCAAATACCAGTTGAAAAAATTAAGAAATCGAAATTTTGAGATATGAACAACAACAACAACAACAAAAATGCGTAGGAAAAAACCACTTCAACTTCGAATGACTTCGAATTTCTCAAAACCGTTCCCTAGTTCATGGACATCCCATAGAAACGCGTGTTTTGATATGCACGTTGCTATGGCATGTCCTCGAACTATCTAGTTTCGCGAAACTACGGCCTGGCCACGGTATTTTTTCCGTAACCTCCCGCCGCCTCCCCTTCCCCGATTCGAAAACAGCTTGATTGAAGCAGGGAGGTGACCTCCCTGATTGAAGCCCAAAGCTGACTATTTAAACACGAACCTTATTAAACCCCAAGTTAGGTACATGGTTTATATGGTTTAAGTGTTTAAGTAGAATTTACTATTTTAAGTTAATAGGTTTTAATAGACTCTCAGTAGTTCCATAAATATCGTTTGTATGTGTTTTTGCGGCCTGGCCTCTGTCATGCCTCGTCTTCTGTACATACGTACGTATGTACGCCTGCGCCTGTACTGTATACATGTACCACATGGTCCACATCACGCACGTGGTTTTGCTGCAGATTCCACGGTCGACGGTCGATGCTACGCACACTACAGTGAATGCGATTGAAGGATAGCGAGCTTCGCGATGCCGCGGGCTGTATGTGATGATTTTAATCACAAATCGTGTTTTGTAGTGTGGTTTTGGAGCGAATTTGTGCTCAAACTTTCTGAAAAGACCTTTAGTTTGACATCAGATAGAAAAAGAAGACATACGAGAATGAAGTGAGTATCAGTATGTTATAAT
Organism: Diadema setosum; assembly: GCF_964275005.1. NCBI lineage: Eukaryota > Metazoa > Echinodermata > Echinoidea > Diadematoida > Diadematidae > Diadema > Diadema setosum. The sequence continues at coordinate 25,913,654 of NC_092700.1, read as the reverse complement.
AAAACTGAATGAAAATTGTGTCATTTTCGCGTTTTCAGGATCGAGCCGGTGAATTCGGCCGGCTCGCGATCGCGAGTTTGTGTTATTTTGTTACGGAGGGATACCATGCAAGAAGCCTCGCAAAATTACATGACGGTCCTATTAACGAACCTTTTGACACACTCTGGTTAAATGACCGACTATGACGCCCATAATGGGTCAGTATTGTGACGGACATTTTGCTCCCGTGACGGTACCACGCGTCATCAAATTGGTGGTACTTGACGCGACCATGACGCACCTTTCCCGGGGGTCAAGAGGTGCGTCATACAAATGACAGCTGCATTAGACTTGCTATATGTATGGCATATACAGTAATGTTATACAGATCAAAATCCTGTAATGTGGAGATAATTGGGCTGACTGGTGAAGATACCAGATGTTGATGAATTAAAAAAAAAGTCTCCTTGTTTGATTCTTGCAGGTGATATGATATTGACGAATCGAAGGCCACCAATCAAGAAAAACAAAGAGGAAAGGGAAGAAACTCAAGAGAGCAATTCATTCATGTTGCACTATTTCATTACTCATGTTTGTCTTTTCAGAATTTCATAGAAAGAGAAAATACCTGCAAATTTTGAAATGCATATTTTATAAAAAAGTCAACTTCTATTTCTCAACCTGCATGAAGATGCTGAGCATGGCCAGATATAGGATTATGCAGGTTAACCGCCAGTGTGTAGACATGTTCCATTTTCTCCCAGCTTGTTGGACAGGCTGCCTTCTGACACTTATGACCTAATTCCCTGGCTTGTATGATCATTAGAAATTGTGCCCTCCTTATATTTTATTTTTTCCCTGGCATATATGATCATATGAAGGAGGCCCCGCTGTTTGTTTTTGTTTTTTTAAATAATACATATTATCATCATGATGATTACCGAGTGGGTCAAGACAGGGCCAAAGCCTACAGACGTAATATGTCGTTTAGCTATATCACTGTAATCCCTGCTCTCTGCCAGAGTGACCTTAGCAGATTCATTAAAATAGTTTGGCTGACCTCATGAGAGGGTAGAGATGGAAGAGAAATAGAAGGTAACAGAGGGAGAGATAGATAAATAGAGAGGGAGAGATAGATAGGTAAAGAGAGAGAGAGAGAGAGACATGGAGAGAGGGTAAAAGAGAAAGAGAGAGAGTAGAAGAGGTGGAGAAAGAGGGAGAGAAGATGATGATGAAACTGGAGGAGAATGCAGAGGATAGAGAAGAAGAGAGCAAAAAAGTTGAGGCTGCGTTTATCTAACTCGAGAGAGAGAATCATATTTCCGAACGCATTTCGAATGGCGTGTTTGCGAACGTGGTTTGAAACGCGATTCTTGGGGTGCCACGTTTATCTAGCCATCATCATCGCGATTTAAGATTTGTCCCTGTACAGCTGCTTTGCGCCGTTTAACACGAGAAACCGAGGTCAACTGCGTACCATCAGAAATGCTTTCATCATTCTCAAATAATGGGTAGAGAACACAAATGGCGCACACTTTTCTACGCGACCGGAAACAGCTGGAAGGTGACTTTGGCAGCTTGGAGATATAAACGTGTTTCAAAACGGCATGGCATTAATCTACTCGCAGAATGGCAATTGTGATTGTAAATGAGTTTCAAATTGGCATTTCTAAACGTGTTTGAAAACACGGTTGCGTTTATCTATCGCCCAAAAATGCCTCAAACATGTTTAGGATCATGATTCTGCCTCAGAATACTTTTAGATAAATGTACCCCTAGAAGAATTAAGGCGGGATTGAAGGATAGAGTGAAGGAAAGTATGAGATGTTGATTGAAATTGGTTTAGGTGAGGAAAGAAAGAACAAAAGGGATGTGGAAGAATGGAAGGATGGGAGGCAACTTTAATGAAGAAGAACTGTTTGGTTTGCCAAAAAAAAACCCCACAAAAGTTGGCAAGTCATATGAAAGCAGATCATAGGACAGCATGTTAAATCCCAGATGTGAAAAGTGGTATTTGTAGTGTATTAGGTGTTCATGAGCCCTTCTCCATTGCTTTCTCCCCATCTCTCTCAGTTTGAGTTTTTATCATACATACTGCGCCTTGTTGAAAACCCACTGCACACAATTCTGCCACACAAACCATTGGCAAGCACCCCAAAAAACCATTTCCCCCAGCAGTATATAAAAGGCACGACGATGCTGATGATCTCCTGTGCTTGGTTTCTTCGGCTGGTGTGCCTCCGTTGCAGCGGATACCCTGTGTGTGTCGGGGGGGGGGGGGGGGGGGGGTGGGGGTGCGCATGCACCATGCACAATTTGCACTTGATCGGCAGCCCGAGCTATTTTTAGCCCTGCTCAAATTGGCAATGCGACTCACGGGTGTAAGTCGGCTGTGAAGACAGAGTGGGGACATTTGGATCTTGGGGCGGATTGGATTGGATGAGAGAGGTTGACCGAAAGGTTTGGGGGGGGGGTACTGTAGGTAGGTGAGGGGGTATGATCCAATCTGGATGAATAATAGAGAAAGGATGGAAGAATCGAGAAAGACATGAATGATATGAAAATGAAAGAAGATATTAATTTTAATCACGCATACAACTGGTCTAACACCACAGTATAAAAAAAGATTTGAAACAAAAACAGATGTGGAGTGACTGAAAGCAATTATGGGTAGATTGAAAGGACTGTGATATGGTAAATGTGTAAATTTTGCCCAGTTGCATGTTTATGATTTTGCTAATCAGAGTAGTTTGTGCAAGAAAATCTAAAACCTCCTCAAATATCTTGATGTTATTACTTTTGCAAAGTTCTGTTCTTTTAAGCAGGAAACTTGCTACAACGTATTAAAATGACAGCATGAGAGACGTTATATGCCAATATTCCTATTGCGTGGTCTTGCATTTGGTTAATCAATTAGTCACCGAAATGCCCAAAATGGACTGTCTTGTTGATCCCTAAAATGCCCCAAACTACCCGTCTGTTTGTTTGTTTGTCTGTATTTTAATATTTTCTTTCTGTACCATTTTTTGTTTTCATATGATATAAAAAATATAATTATGTTATTTTAAAGAGGTCAAAGGTCTACAAAGGTACCCCCGTCAGAATTACTTCTGTGACAAACCATTCTCTTGGTAAAGTCTTTGTAGGTTTTCTAATAAACATAACTTATAATAGACAAAAATAAGCATGCAGTGAAATAGTTTCCATCGTTTTGAAAGTTGTCGAAATGAGAGCAATATTGCTGTACCGTCCAGGGAACCATAGGCCATTATGTACAGAATCTTCAGTTGCTAAAGGTTAATGTATTGGAAATATGGAAAGGGTTGTCACTGTGCAGTTATTTTAGTGACAGGAAACAGATCCTATGCACCTGTGAGTATGTAGCAGAAAAAGAGTAGGATTTTTACATTTTGGATCTCACTGTGTGCTATCAAAGGTTAGTGTGATATTAGGCATACATTGATGTTCACAGGAAATTATGTGATCACTGTGAGAGCGGAGATCAGAACAGTTTTGAGTGCTCTCTAATGTGCATTGTGTGGAATGTAATCGGGATGTAAGAAGCCAATAACGTGTTTGAAGTGCTAAAGAGAGTACTTCGATCTAGTGTTACCATCAGATCATCGCAAACATTGTCCAGGAACAATGGGCAATGCATCGGCTGAAAGAAAATGTTGAATTGCATATTCTTACTCGAGAATGCGATGATGACTCTTGATACCTAGCACGAGGCAGGAAGTAAAAAATACATTTCCCTTCTGATACTAGTGATTAGTATTGAAGGTGTGACACAATACCAGGAAATCATGTCTCTCAATCTGTGTGTATTCTTCATTCGCATGCTTGCAAATGTTGATTTTTCTTTGAAGTTCATCAAGCCGTACTTCATAAAGTAATTTTATAACCTGTTCACTGCCCCCCTCAAGTTTTCAGAGATTTCTTCTTGCAGACATGCCTACAAATCCACATATTTCAAATCGTACACAAACAAACACTAGCTGTGTGAGTCCATTCACAGAAACATGTGAAAAGAGGACCGCTTTGATAGCTGTTGACAGTGTAAAAACAAAGCATCAGATAATCAAATGAGATACTGGTACCCTCAGTATTCACTGTTTGGAAATGAAGGAGCATGTGCCAGACTCCCCAGTGTAGATAATGATGCCGATGATAATGCTGAGAAGAAGGGTACGTAAAGAAATCATAATGATAAATGATGATCTACGTGTACAGTTACGGTGGTAATGACAATGATCTCCCCAATGGCAGTGAAGATTGTTGATGAATGGTATAACAGTAACAATCTGGATGACATTGATAAGATACCATACTAATGTATAATAACTGTACATTAGTTTTGCTAATACAAGATAATATGGATATTGTTCATATATTTCTGGATCCAGCTTTAGGGGGATATTATATGTATAATGCTCTAATTACTTTATTAAGGAGACACATGACCTTTGTAGGGAGACAATTTGATCTCCTTAACATTTTTAACTGTATTCCATTCAAGCGCATGCTCTACCACTGACATTGCTTACTGTAAAACGAGGAGTGTTTGCGTGCATTTTAATTTCATGAATTTTGCGAGCGCCAAGATTCATGAAATCAAAATGCACATGAAAGTTCTTGTCTACATTATATGCATTGAACACCAGTTAAATTTAAACTTATCTTGTATCCTACTTTTATATTTAATACTCTCATTAGCAAATGAATTCTCTTTGCCAAAGCGTGTGTGATGTCTCAGAAACAGCAAGCATCAACTATAGCTGTACTCGTATATTAGGAGCTGTTCAAGTAAAAAGTTATACCATCGCACCCAGTTTCCAGATGAAAAATTCAGTTAGCCAAGTGAAAGGGGGGGGGGGGGGAGTGAATAGTCGTAAAAGAAGATAAATGGAGACATCGCTTCATCATTATGGTTGCCGTGGCAACGGCAGAGAGAAACCATAGCCGCCCTGCCCGTGACGATGGAGCGAAACTTCTTCATGCCACCACAATGCGTGGATGTCCGTGTAAAATCGAAAGCAGATTCCCTCCCTCGCGTCCTCCTTTGTCCGTCTTCCCTCTCACATTCGGTCAAGCTCCAACTCCCCCTCTATTTCCGTCCCTCACGCTTTTTTCAACTCCCCTCCTGTACTTCCCACACCGCCTTTATTGAAATCTTCCCCTGGATCTGCAAAGCTCCATTTCCCCCCATTGTGCATGTACATGTGGTGTCTGTGTGTGTGTGTGTGTGTGTGTGTGTGTTTTGTCACAAGGCCACACTTCATGATCCCTCCGTGCAGCTATTTTCAGCTGCCGAAAATTGCCTCAGAGACAGGCATGATGGTGTGTGTGGCTCCTTATTGGGCGTAAGGAGAGGGTTACAGAATAGATGCATCATGGGGGGGGGGGGGATAGCGATGAGAAAATACGAGAAAGAGAAAGGAATCAGAATAACAATTGTTAGATATATTTAGAAAGGGTATTGTGTGTGAATCATGCACTTACTATAGTGTGTATTTTTGTGTGCTCAGTTATAGTACATAAATTTGATACACTTGCAATTTGTGTTCATAGTGTACATGTATGTGCATGTAATATACACAACGTATGTGTTTTACCATAATGTTTTATATATTTGGACGTCTTTGTATCAGATGTACTTTTGAAACATTAATTCATACATCGGTATGATGCATTCTTGCACAGAACTCATGTGCATTGTGTATCTTTTAGGTTTTTTTTTATTTATTTATTGTTTAGGGAAGGTGATATATGATGTGCATGTGTGTGTAAAGAGAGATAAAGATAGAGATAGAGAGGAGAGAGAGAAAGAGAACCTGTAAATGAGTAGATAGATTTAGATCTTGCTTCTAAAGAGATTATTAGATGTGTGTGTCATCAAGGTATTCCAGGGTTTATATAGAGGAAGAATATGGTTTGTATTATGCTCTATGTATGCCTTTTGGATGTGATTTTACTGAATACTACTTGTGCATCCTGAGTTGGTTGGTTGGGTGGGGGGAGGGGGGGGGGCAATGGGGCTCTGTGGAGAATGGTTTTAACACCTTTGGAGGAAGTCCTCCTTGTGGTATTGGTATCCTCTTATTTTACCTTCAGACAGCATTGACAAGGATGTGGTCTGAGAGTGTGGCTAATCGTACAAATATAATCTGGCGTCAGAGAGTGGTCGCTGCATGTCATGATGAACCTATTTCTGTTAAGCCACTTTTTTTTCCCCCTGTCTGTTTCTCGACACTTAAAGGGACTGTACAGTACTGGTTGAGGTAAGGATACACATTCCTAATTGAGATAATGAGAAACCTCTTATGAAATATGAAAGAGCATGTAATTTTAAGAAGAATTCAACGTTTTTTGATGAAAATCGGTTTTCAAATGGCTGAGATATCAAAAAAAGTGATAATAATAAAAGGCGACAGGCCATGCCTTTTATTAGGTTCTCTTTGTTTCACCTTGTTTTTGGATATCTCAGCCATTTCAGAACCGATTTTCGTCAAATAAACATTTGATACCCCTTAGAATTGCATGCTCTTTGACATCTCATAGAATGGTTTCTGAATATCTCGCGAAACGTTAAAGGCTATTAAAATCCTCACCTCAACCAGAACTGTACAGCCCCTTAAAGTTGTAAGTCCATGTTGTCATCCAGGCAGTTTGCATAAGATTTCAAGTTTTACCCAGTACACCTACATGTATGTCTCATTACGCTGGCTCCTGCTTCTCTTATACTGTACTGAAGAAGAGCGGAAGTACTAACACCGAATCAGCATTTACAAGATGATTACAATAGGAAGAAATTACTCACACATGTCATGTGTAACATGATTCTCAGATGAAATGTACACTCTGAAGTAGATATTTTCTTTGCATTCATTTCAACTGTGAGGAAGTAATTATTAAATTCATAAGCAGATCTTATTTATGAACGAGTGAATCATTAGTTGACTGACGTATCTAAGTCAAAAAGCAAACTTATGAACAAATAATAAAAAAGAAACAAACCCAACCAACAATTAAAAAAAACAAAAAACAAAACCAAGCAACAAATAATAAAAAAGAAAAGAGCCCAACCAAAAAAAAAAAAAAAAAATACCCAAAGCAAAACAAAGCCAAATGAAAATTTGCCAAACCTTATGAATCCTTTTTGTGCCTTGAGTGCCGATTGGCACAAAAAAACAACAACAAACCCCCCCCCCCAACAACTCATAATGTTGTACTCACCACAAGATCCTGACACCGAAAGGGTTAGTGGTAATATTACAAACAAGTTTCCCCCCATTGCCTAAATGGGGCACTTGGGCAAGGGCACCATGACTTGAACAGGCAATTTAAGTTCCAGCTCAGTTTCCTCACTCAGCAGTTTAAAGTTTAGTTGCCCTTCAGTTTGTTGCCCTCTGAAAGCAGTGAGGATAGCACCTTGTTGTTTATAAAATTTAGGAAATATTTATCAAGATGTGCACATCTGCATGAACTTTGGTTACTCTATACACCATACAATTCAGCAAGTCTATCTTGTCTCTTTTTTTTTTAAAACAAGTAGGCACATCCCAACAATTTTGGGATGGTTCAATTTGTGATCAAGATGTATCATGAATCTTGTTCATGCAGTGTGTGCTGCGCACTAGTGCATAATTATGAAATATGTGTATCCATCATATTCATGTCGGGATAAGAGTTGATACCTTCACATGTTTTTAGTTAACGAATAGCAACTGACTTTGCAAAATTTGTGAAAATAAAAATGCCCACGAAATGTATGACATATACAGTGTATGAAATTTTGATTTTGAATTTTTATCATCCTTTTGACATCTGACTCTTGCAGGCACATTCAGGCTGCCACAAGTCTCTACAGAAGGAGTGTGACATGGGGCCGATCCGCGAGCTCATCATTCCCCCCTGGGCGGTGTCCATGCCGGTCACTATGAGCATGGTCAAGGGGGACATCGTCTCCAGGATACAAGGTAGGCGTGGCCTAATCTCGGAAATCCCGCCCCCCCCCCCTCTCTCACTTTCTTCCCACAGCCATTTGGTATCATGCATCTTAACAATGTTGTTTACGTATGTGACAAATCCTTGATTTATATATGTTGATTCTTGTTCCCCCCTTCCTGTGTGATTATAGGGAGTATATCTTGTACCCCAGCGTGAATTTTCTGCTGTTTTCTAGTGTGTGTCTTTTGACCGCTCGAACAAAATCTAATCGTTACGGAGGAATGTTTTGAAAAGAGCAAGTAGATTTTGGTAAGTGTATTGTCATACTGTCGTACTTTGCTCAATGTGCTGTTGGTGATGTTAATGTACCGTTTCGATGCGAGGGTCAACATGTTTTGTTGTTGTGTGACATTGCTACTGTGATGCATCGTACTTCATCGATATTAATGAGTGTTTTTGTCATGTCATCCTCGTGTTACGTTGATTGATGCAGTTCATGTGTCCTTGTCGAAATGGGTATGCTTCAGTTAGAACAATGGCTGTGGTTTCAAAATGCAACATTTCTAGGAAATCCACTTTATTTTGTCTGTCTGTATGATTGTACCACCAGTGTGTGTGGATTATTCATTATTACCTATTGGTAGACTCTACATTTTGCAGTTGTGTTATATAGCATACTGCGAAACCCAGTCAACAGTTTTCCATGTGTATGTATAAGATTGTATGTCATAACCATGACCATGAATGCTTTTATAATCACCAGTTTTATTTGCTGAACCTGTTAATTTTGAGCAGATCTTCCCCTCACACTCCCGTGATATCGTTTTGACTTTTCCCCTCTCCTCGTTAAATATAAAAAGTATGGCTTTACTGTTAATGAAGAAGCTTTCCCTAGCTTCTCTCTAATTACCACCTGCATGAGTATGACAATTCTTAACAATGAAAAACAAAATATGATTCTTGATCCTTTATAAAAAATTGACGACATTATGAAGGAAGCTTTACTGATTGCATTATTTTAGTGCGTATATGTCTGTCTCTTGTTGATAACATTTCCCCTTTATTATTTTGTCAGAGATGTACAGTTTGACTCTAAATTCAATGCCTACTGTTTTCAGCATGTTTCTATCTGTGGACCCAATTTGTTCAAAGACTGGCTGAAGTAAAGTGATTATGGGAAGGTGTGGTCTACTAATAGGGAGACTCTATGGCAACATTGTGTGACTACATCCTGTTGCCATGGCAGCATTTCTTTCGCTCAAATGTGAGCTGTTCTTGGAACATGGGGAAATAGGGCTTGTTGTTGGTGATGAACACTTAAAGCCAAGAAAAGATTACAAGGACTTCTGGTGTATTGTTTTGATCATATCGAATCTATATTTGAAAGAGGAGCATTTGAAATCATCAGCCTTGCCCTCATCCAAAGTATTTTTCTGACTGGCAAGTTGTTGTGTCTTGGGCGAAGACTATACCTACAGATAGATAACTATTTAGGCAACAAATGATTACTTTTTTTTTTCTGCAAGAAACTACAAATGATGTGATCGTCTAATGGTACCCTTTTCCCTTTCCTGTAGAAGAACTGCAGTAATATTATTGCTCCTTAGTAGATGGCTTTGCTACATCTTTTCTCGTTTTTGCCAGCATGACATCTGTGTGAGTAATGTTTGAGTTTTGGTAGTGGTGCTTTTGTAGACTATTCTCCCCTCCCTGACCATTACTGTCAATACAGGAAGCTCTAGCAATGTGAGACAAAAACTAAGAGATGGGATCACCATTCGAGCACTCATTCTTACTGTCTGAACTTTTGGAATTTTTGAAAGGCTGTCATCCTTGTTGATCTACGAGTAGCCACTCTATTCAGTTCCTGTTATCGGCACATATCACATTTTATTGACCAACTTTGAAATTTGAATTGTCTGAGGTAAATGGAAAAATGTTAAGCAAGCCCTTTGTCGTGTATGGTGTGAAGTATTTGTGTCCCCGCAGAAGTGATGCAGAAGAGGATGATCCAGTGCTAGGGATATTTGAAGGATGAGTGATGTCATTGGACACAATTGCCAGAGCTTCCCGCTGAGCCTGCTTGTACAATGCATGCCTGTACAATAGAATAAAATACCAAACTTTACTGGATGGTAGCGATACCTTTGTCAATTGACACCACCCACATTCATTTCATTTCTTTGTTGCATGACATATTGTTGTCTTCTCATGAATTTTCATGTTCCCCCTGCTCAATAAAAAAACAAAAAATGGCCACCTTCCTGACAACCTTTACGCTACCACCATCACAACCATCATCACCACCACCATCACCACCACCACAACCACCACCACCAACACCAACACCGCCGACACGGAATGACCCAATAAACTAGCCCTAAAGCTGCAGCAAAACAAACACCGCCACCATCACAACCACAACCACCACCACCACCACCAACAACAAAACCACCACCACCCGGACCAGTCCTCGCCGCATCCCAACGTCGCCGTGGAGACAAAGGAGGGAGAGAAGGGAAAGGAGGAGCTCCAGAGCCCGAGGCCCAGGAGGGCGATGCAGCTGTCCCGCCGGTCCAGCAGCGCCTCTCCAGTCCTCTCACGCCTACGAGTCAAGCTTAGACGGAGTGACTCCTTGTCAAGTATGGCCACTCCCTCCCTCACCCTCCATCCTTTTCTCCTCCAAACTTTCCCCCCTCACCTTCACAAGCTTGCAGTTCCATTTCGACAACAAAGTCGTTTTTTTTTTTTAAGAGGGTTGCAGTTTTTGCCTTCAGAAATACGTGCTTTGTCATACAGAAACAGTGCAAGGTGCCTTCGTTCTAGCATACATTAAATACACTGAAAAACAACAACAACAACACATATATGTGACCCTGCACCACAAAACAAACAAAAAGTCGCCAGACAGGGATTTTTAGTTGAGGACAGATTCTTGAAGAGCAGACTCTGAGCTTTAAAATAATGTGTAACTCATATCACATGGACTCCGCTAACCTATCCAAATACAAGAAAGAATGTGCACACTCTGGGAAAGTGCAAACTGAGAAAAAAGGCTCTGAAGTACATGGTCTATTCAAGCGCTTAATCTTTACCGAACCGTGCTAGCTGTGCAATGAAAGGGAAAAAAAACAGGATGTAAACCACCAGAGCAACAACAATGAAGAGATTGTCAGATTAAGCTGAAATTGAGCATGTTCTATTAACACATTCTGTCCACGACTAATTCTAACTTTCAAAGCAGTAGAATTATCCTTTCAAAAGTTATTAGACTTGAAAGTGAAGAGTGTGTAAAGGATTGCAAGAAATGAAAAGGGGACGCTTAGACATACCTGATCATTCTATTCTCCCCTCAAAACGGGTTGTAGAAATACCGCTGAAAATACACTTTCCCATTCATGTTATGATCCCAAAATTAAGTATAAAGGGATTGTATAGTATTGGTTGAGACCTAATTTCAGGTTTCTAACATTTTTGGTGAGATAATGAGAAACCTCTTATGAAATATGAAAGAGCAAGTAATTTTATGAGGAATTCAACATTTATTTGATGAAAATTGGTTTTGAAATGGCTGAGCTATCCAAAAAAGGGCGATTCTAATAAAGTGTGGGACCCACACTTTATTATGATTGCTTTGTTTTTATACTTTGTTTTTGGATGTTTCAGTCATCCCAAACCTGATTTTCATCAAATAAACTTTGATTTCCTCTTAAAATGGTATGCTCTGTACTATATCATAAGTGTTTTCTTGGTATCTCGCAAAAACTTTAAAGCCCAATTCTCATCTCCACCAATACTGTACCATCCCTTTAATGTAGAAGAAGGATAGCTCTTTCAGAAATTATGAAAAACTCAAGATTGACTCGGTTGACCCATTTCACCTTTTTTGAGTCCTCACGTGAAATCAAGTGGTGCGACTTTTTGTTCGTTTTGTGATGCACGGTCACATATGATGTTGATATCTCATAACGTGGTTTAAGAGAGGGATGTTTTCAGGTCTCTAGTTTAAATACCTGCAAAATACCTGCAAACATGAACATTGTTAGTGATGCTTCAGTTGCATAAAAATGTGCAATCACAAACTGAGCGAGAATTATCTCTGACAATCAATTCAGTGTTACGGTACTGAAGATCATTTGAACATTTTGATATAAACACACACACACACACCTTCAAATTCATGCCCTAGTCACTAACTGCTATTAACACAAAAAATTTGCTGTGCCGTTAATTTGCTGTGGATTGGCTTAATTTGAAAATTTGTTACTCACATAATATGTAGATATATTACTTATGAGTGTGTGTGCGTGCAAAAATATACTACAATGCTGCTTGTCCTCTTTGATGTGACATATTTTCTCCAGTTTTATGGACATGATTCAGTCCCTTTGACATTTCCCTATTTTATTTATTTATTTATTCATTAAAAAAAAATGTTCTGTCCATCAAAATGTAAGGTTTCAGGATATCACAACACTTTCTATAACTTCATTTGAGATTTGTTATATAGTCATTAAAAAAAAAAGAAAAACGAAAGAAACAAATTCTGTTCTCCAGTAGGATCTAAAAGAGGGGAAACTTCATCATCTACATCATGCAAAGTCTGCTCTAGAAGCAGAAATTTGGTACTCATTCATACCTTGATCACCCACCCCTCCTCATTTCTCCACAGTGCTTGATGTTTCTGTGACTGTTGACATATTGGTGCATGCATCCCTGTGCAGCTGTGATGCTTATTATGTTTGTTTTTGTGTGTGATTTTGTGTACTTAGACTCTGCTGTATCATATTTCCCATATATCTGACTGAAAATGCTCCAGTTGCCACTCTTGATGTTGGTTTCCTCCATTGATTTAGCCATAGTATGACAGCTTTTTTTTAAACATTTTTTTTTCTATCATGAATTTTGTCTGCCTTCCAAGGAAAGATTTAGAGTTTGTGTCTCTCAGAAAGCACTGCTTTTAACCCATTGAGGACGGACTGATTTTGCTACAATGCGCATTTCTCATAGACCCCTGCTGGAGTATACTCTGGACTCGTCCTCAATGGGTTTGGAAGTGTGCCCGGAACTGATAATATTGAACTATTATGATAAAACTCTATTCTGGTAGACAAAATGTAATATTACAACAAAAAGTTAATGCTAATATTTTAGTGAAGATTTAGAAGAAGAACAGCTGAAATGTTGAGAACTTGATGTGATTTCTCATGGGAAATCTCTTATGTACTGTGCATGTATGTAATGTCCCGTAGTATACCACCTAAACCGGATTCACAAATTTTAATCCATGTCAGCAGTTTCTGATAAGTGGGATATTATGCATATCAGTTTTTATGCCTCCGCCACGAAGTGGTGCCGGAGGCATTATGTTTTCGGGTTGTCCGTCCGTCCGTCCGTCCGTCCGTCCGTCCGTCCGTCCTTCCGTCCGTCCGTCCGTCCGTCCGTCCGTCCGTCCGTCCGTCCTTCCGTCCGTCCGTAATGAATTTTGTGGACAAGGTAACTATCGAAACCTGTTGAGGTATCCTAATGAAACTTGGCATGTATGTGTATTAGGGGGTGAAGTTATGCCTATCAACTTTTGGGTGCACATGCTCAAGGTCAAAGGTCAAAAGGTCAAGGTCAAATACATAAAATTTCACTATTTCCACCATATCTATTGAATGCCTGAAGATATTTTCTTGAAATTTAGTGTATACATGTATTACCCAGTTAAGATTCTCTGGTGAAAGTTTGGGTCATGAGGTCAAAGGTCAAAAGGTTAGGGTCAAATACATAAAATTTCACTATTTCCACCATATCTATTGAATGCCTGAAGACATTTTCTTGAAACTTAGTGTATACATGTATTACCCAATTAAGATTCTCTGGTGAAAGTTTGGGTCATGAGGTCAAAGGTCAAAGGTCAAAAGGTCAAGTAAAAATATTAAAACTTCTTTTTTTTCTCCGTACCTTGGAAAATTGTTCAAGGTATCTTCATGGAACATAGTATACATGTACTGACTGGAAGTGATTATCTAGAGAATGTAGGGTTCATGGGGTCAAAGGTCAGGGGTCAAAGGTCAAGTGCAAGACTTCAAAATTTTACTATTACCCTCATATTTATGCAATGCCAGCAGGGTTATTTTTTTACACTTGGTGTATGCGTGTGTAACCTATCACTAGAAATTCTCTGGAAAGTTTTTTTTTTTCTCTTTTCGCCTCAAAGGTCAAAAGGTCAAAGATCAAGTGAAAGTGCTGAACTAACTTTTTCCTCCATATCTCGGAAGTGGCTCAAGTTACCTTGAAACTTAGTACATATTATGCATGTTCTACCTGAAAGTAATTCTCTATATGAATTTTAGGGTCAAGGGCCATATGAAAATGGTAACAATTTACTATTCAATTCAGAAATTGCACTTTTTCTCCACACCTGTACCTTGAAAATTACTCAATGCCTAATTGTATGAATGGGTCAAAGTCAAGTTAAAGTCCTTAAATCCCTAGATACATGCTCTCTTATTCATCCAATTAAACCTACGTCAAGGAAGGTGAACATTCAACACATTTGTGACAAACTTGTCATTCCAATATTTTGCCAATTTTGTGAAAATGAAATCACACAGTGTCCACATGTACTATCTAGACCTATTTGGGAAAATCATGCATTATGGCGGAGGCATACCAGTCGCCAAAGCGACATTTCTAGTTGACTTTTAAAATTCGATTTTAACTCATCCATATGTTCCTGAAAAAAAAAGGTCAAAGACATGGTATAACATTGAAGATTCTGAACCAATTCAAGTCAATTTCATCTGAGGAAGCAAAATATCTTATCTTCTTTGAAAACTGTACCCAGTGTGACAGGTGTATCTATGACATTTGTTGTAGGATAAGGACATATCTCTGACTAATTTCTGCAGTACACGTTGAGAAAACTGTGTGCTTGTTTCAATACTATATCAATATATATCAATATACACAGGGCTGGACACTAACCTTTTTTTTTTTTTTTTTTTTCTCTGGGGGCCCATTTGGGTCACTAAGATCTTTAAATCTGAAATCCGGCCCGAAATAATCCATTTTGAATCTTAGTTGGCCAATCAGGCCACCACAAGATAGCTCTTATCGACATTTGGTGACCGTACATCAGGCCCCTGGCTACCATTCATGTTGAGCTCATGTTGAGCACTGTTGAGCTCTATATATTCATAGGATATGAATTATAATGCCTGAATACTTTTATGTTGCTCTACGTGTACTTTGTCTTTCGACTTGTTTTTCCCTTTGCAGTTGGTTGGCCGATTACTTATAAATTCGCAAATTCTTTGCGTGAACACTCTTTGAAATGTGTGTGCTTTATATTTACTGGAGCTTATACACTGTTTAATTGCAGAAAAATTGTGCAATCAATACTCTACAGCTTGTATATTCTTGCGCATCATTTACTACTCTTATATCATCATGCCGTGAAATGAAATTGTTCAGCATTTTGTGTGAAGTCAATAAGCCCAACATCCTCTCAACGTAAAGATATGATTGTGCAACATTTTCAGTCAACAATCATTAATGATAGTGCAAAGATTACTGAAAAATGATGTTGATATTGTACAATCTACATCTTTTTCAAATCACATTTTCTACAAAGCCTTGAAGCATAATGTTTCTTTGAATAAAACTTCTTCAGCTTACATTCACTTGACTGACAATAGTGCAGAAAAATGTCTACAGGAATTTGTGGGCATCCTAAAAAAAAGAGAAGAAAACGATGTGAGTTTGATATAAAATTTGGCTTTCATTTGATGACAAATAATGTTAGGGTGCTTTAATGTAACATACATTACTCTTTTGTTAAGTACAAATGGTGATTGTGGATTTCAGCCCTTTATAACTAGAGGCTGTTTGTTAGTTTTTTTTTTTTTTAATAATTGCGACAGTGAAATATTGTAGCAGTACTTGTGAGTGGAAATATGAGTTCAGTATGAAGTGAAAAGTTCCTTCTTTGTCTTCATTGGAGAGAGAAGTTGTACATTTTAGCTGTAAATTGCTCAAAAATAAGGTGATTGGACTTTTTCTTTTCTTTCCCTTTTTAAACGCTCAGTTTTTCCTGAGAGTTGAAAAGACATCTATGCAGTGGCAGGCTGGCAGTACTTCCACATCAAACATAGATTTCCAATTTGTGGAAAGACACACTTACCGCAACAATGGGGAAAACTTCATGAAATGCCAATCAGAAGAGTTGTGGTTAAGACAGATCTATACAGCTTCCAATAACCTCTAAAAGGATTAAATAACACATACAGTGCTATTTGTTGCATCATTACATCGTCTATCCTGTATTTGTTTTCTTTTCTTCCCTTTTTGATAAGATAGGAACTTTTCTGCAAACATTTACCCAATTCTGCACTTGGACTACATTTCTCTATCAAATAGTTGAACAGTAGAAATTAATGTTGCTGCACTGTGACAGACAAATTGTAGATATATTATAATGATTTTTTTTCTTTCACTTGTGATGTACTTTGAGGAAGTTTTATTCATATAACCATTGAATTCTCTTGTTGAAATTGTTGTTATCAGAAATTATTTTCAAATGGTCAGCCTTCTGAAGAAGAAATATAGCCATCAGCTCCATGTAGACTAGAAACAAATCCTATTTTGGTCTTGCAAAATAATGTGGTGGTTTTTGCCGCTAGTGTTCATATTCTGCAAATGCTGTCATATTGGTTGCTGGCAAAATTAATGTTGCCATGGTTATGATGTTGTAAGCATGCATTAGCAGGGTGGGAAGACAGCACATTTCCATGTAAAATGATGTCTGATGTTGCCATATATTCAATGTTGCATTTCTTTGAACCATCTTTATTTTTGATGCATAGACTGTGTAAATAAAAAAGTGGTTTGAAGTGTAGGAAATTGTTTGTAATTCCATGCATTTTGCCATGCTTTGATGCAGTGCATGGATAAAACAAACAAAATAGTCAGCTACCTTTCAAAATGAAATGTATGAATGGGAGAGAAAGTGTTCATGTCATTCATTGAATGTTCTTTTGCAAAATGTTTGCACTGCTTTGTGTAGAATTGTTAAGAGCCTGTCTCTTTTGTGTTTTGTTACAGTACGTCAGTGCAAGTGATAGCCGTGTGAATCCTGTCATTTGTAAAGTTGTACCTCATCCTGGTATTTGTAACTTGTTTGATAGTTGTTGCTTTATAGATGATTCCCATCAAACTTGTATGTTATGTTTGTTATTTGTGACTTTCAGCACATTCTCTGTGTTTGTTCTGTGTGTTTACACTCTCTTTCTCTCTCTCTGTCTTGGTGTCACTCTTATTTATCTTAGATTTATTGTCTTCTGCATCAAGAAGCAGAAGTCAACAGAACCTCAAACATGCTCGCCGTAGCATAGACTCTCTCACGTCATTTTCCACCACTCCCGCCAGTGTCTCGCACGACTTCCTCCCACCTGCCCCGTCGAAGGCGTCACGCTCCCTCAACCCCTCCCCGACCCACCGGTCCAAGCTCTCGCTCCCGCAGCTCAACCCGGTGAGCAAGTCGCAGGGTTCCTCCCCGACCTCGCCCCGCAACCCGTCGCCAAGCATGTACATCCCCAAGTCGGGGTCCCCCTCCAAGAGCGCGGCGAACGCCCGGCCAAAGTCGGCCGTCCCCGGGATGCTGTCCAGTAGGAGCCAGATCCCCAAGATGTCCAGCTCCAAATCCTTCGACGGCGGGCTACTTTCCCCCGACGTGTTCTTCGAAAGCCCCGCCCCGTCCAAGCCTACCTCCCGCTCCAACCCCCAGCTCTCCGAACCAAAGAAAGACGAGGAGTCAGACTGTGAACACTCTAAGCCCACGCTCCTCTCGCAAGCCATGACGTTTATGAATCAGCTCAATGAACAGACCAATGGTTCCATGCCTCCATCTGGCACCTCTAATAGTCATAGTACTCACATTTCTGGTAGCAAGAGCTCCTCCCTCTCAGCTAGTTCCTCATCCTTAGACCAAAGTTCCACCCCTCAGCCATCAGGGTCTGGTCCTAAAGGAGACGTGCCACCCCCAGTAATGGGCGAGGGTGGTGCAGCCTCATGTCCAAACACCAACTCTTCAGCCACACCTTGCTCTGATCACTTGGAAGGTGGTACCACAGTGTCCGCTCCTAATGGTGACACTAAAGAGTCAGTACAGTCCTCAGAATCACCATCTCACTCAAACTTGTGTCTCCATGGTAACCTGTCCCCACTATCGGATGATGCACCGTCATCATCTTCCACTCAGACCTCTCAAAATGGCACCGCCCTACAAATTCAGGATGACCACGATCCTCTTTCGGTGCGAGTTCCGGCCCCTCCCAGTTCCCCGGGTATCATGGTCATCCCTGCTCACTCTTTCTCGAACCCCAGTCCGCCCCCGACGCCAACCATAGCGCCCATCCCCACCCACCCACCGCTCACCCGCGCCTCTGCCTACCCCAATGCCCCCGCGTGGGGGGCGCGTTCGGTGTCCGAGTCTGGTCTGGACGAAGACGACGCCGACGTGGATGACGATGCATGCCTCCTGCAGCGGAACGGAGCCGTGCGTGGCCGACCGCTGTCCACTCAAATTATCTGTTCAGGTCTTGCCAATTTGAATTCCCTTCTGCTCGATTCTCCATGTGCTGCATCCATTTTTATTTCGAATTGCATCATGATTGTATACTCAAGGCTTTCTGCATGGCCTAGCACTCAACCAATCAAGCCATACATGTACTTTACACATTTATTTTGTCATACCCCAGCTGCCAACCGATCATTGATGACATCTGCACATCTGCACATCCGCACATCCTTCCCCATGTTTTGTTGAAGCTATCTGCCATCCCATGTTCTCTTCACTGGTTTCTTTCATACAGTGCCAAACTGCCTCTCTCTCTCTCTCTCCACCCTCTGTCTGCACCTGTTTCTCATTTGCTTTCCCTGGACAGTTGTTTCAACCACTGTGCCCCTTACATTTGCTCCTTTTTGTTTCCAGCCTCTTCCATTCTCTCTGTCTTTCCATGTACTTTATGTATGTGTGCATGTGTGTGTGCATGTATGTGTGTGTAGTTGTATGTGTGTACATACATGTATATCGTGGGCCTTATGCCAAAAGGCCCTTAACACCATAGACTTTGTACACTGTCAAGGGCCTTATGCCAAAAGGGCCTTAAAGCCCTTCCACTGTTATGCCAAAAGGCCCTTAACGCTATAGACTTTGTACACTATTATTGCTCTTTGGGCATAACAGGGGAAGTTCTTTAAGGCCCTTTCGGCATGAGGCTGACGATATACAGTGTATGTTTATGTGTATGTATGTATAGGTATATGCATGTGTGTATGTGTATGTTTGTGCATGCACATGTGTGCATGTGTGAGCATGTGTGAGATCATTTCATATTTCTGTCTTTTTTTTTTTTTTTTTTTTTTTTTTTTTTTTACTGTACATCATCTACATATATTTTTATTCATCCTGTTTATCTACCTTTGTCTCTTTCATACCATTCCCAGCTTGATATCTTGTCACTGTATTGCTCAAAGTCTTTTGTTGTTGTAGTTCATTTGCTTGTTTAAGTTTAAGATTTGTTTAAGATTCTATTTTCAGAGCATGACTTTTTGCATGCTCTGGTTTGCTTCATCTCATCAGTAATGTGTATGTTTTATAATCCTCATCAAATCTTTGTTAAGGCATTAGTTAACTCCTTTTATGCCCTCCATGTTTCTTTCATGGGAACCATTCAGGTCTGCAGTGATATGTACCATTTTTTTTCCTTTGCCTAAAGATCCCATAGATTTCCAGCGGAAATATTCAAAATACATGCAGAAGAAAATTACAAAATCACTCATTTCTTATCACATTACATAGTAAACATTGAGTTACTTTTGGGATGATTTTAGAAGCAAAATTCATCAGCTGCCCCAAAGATTGGATCATTCTTTAAGGTGTTAAACCATGTTACACGTGTTTCCTGAAAGGATGGAATGAAAGGGGTAATAACTTGATGGAGTGGGGATGAGAGGGGGGACAGCATTAAAACTTTATAAAAAAAGAGACAAAGAAAAGAAACACTGCCCATGCAGAAGTAAATAGATACATATGTTTTATGTGCTGGATGACTGTGTTTTTCTTTCCCTGGGAGATGCTAGAATATGACATTCTTTTGCAGTTTCGCTTGGATTTCACCACATATTATTTTCCCATAATGGCATCCTGGTTTTGTTACCCCAACTTGTTTGATGTGATCACCAGATATGCATTAACTTTTACTGAATGCTGTCTATTTTCAATGTTTGATTTTCTCATGTCACTGTCTTTATGATTTGCTGCATTTGGTCTGTCATCAGTAACATCATTCTAATATACAGATTTCATCTTTTGGATCTGTGCGCAATGTGCTTAACTCGAGTATACATTTTTATTTGTTTGAATTCATTTCACATTGAGATAACCGGCTGTGTTTGAGTTTCTTTCGTTGTCACATTAATACATATCATCTGTACGGCATCTAACATTTTTTAATTTTCTGAACTTGTTTTCATTCTGTTTCCCAATTTTGTGCCGTTTATGTTGTATTTTGATCCATAATCTCATTGAAATTGTGTCACTAACATGATAGGTTCCTGTTGATTTTTATCCAGCTCTTTTTCTTTGTCATGATAAAACATTCTTGGGTGTTAATGACTGATTGCAGATATGATAAAATGTCTCTGTTTACATAATGGAATGTGTGTTTCCCTGTACTGGATTCTGAAATCTTTGGTTGTCGATGATAATGACACGTCCATCAGATTAACTTTGGATGTAAGTCTTGTCTTTTGCAAAGTTGAAAGGAGGCATGGTCACTATACACACTTAATAATGCATCATTTTTAGTTACCATGAAACCCCCACTTAACTCCATTATAAAACTTATGATACATATATTTAGTAATTACTAATAATACCCTTAAGATGTCAATGGTGGTATGAAAAAATAAATGATTTCTTTCTTTATTTTTAAGTGGAGATTGAATTTCAGATTTTTCTGGTCCTATGCTTACTTTCATGTGAAAAGTAATACGCAAAGCTTCAGAACTCCAAAGTTTTAATTTTTGCACGCAGCTCCAAGATTGATGCATCTCTGTGTGAAAACTAATAGTTTAGGCTATATTTCCATTTCTCTATCTGGACAATTACCTCCCCAAGCCTGACACCTTAAAAAGACTCCCTCTTGAATTTGTCCAGGGATAAGTAACACCCCAAGTTATTACCCACTGGTAATCATCTTTTGGTATAATTTGCTGGGGTTCATCTCCTCTGATGATGATAGTTTGATACTTTTCCTGGAGGGTAATGATCTGGAATAATTGTTCATTCCTAGGGCCTAGTGCTTAGGGGGGGGGGGGGAGACTGGGTAAGGTTGGGATTGGGTGTGGTTGTGGTTGGGGTGGAGTTGGAATGGAGTTAAGGTTTAACTGAGGTTGGGGTGAGATTAGGATTGGGACAAGGTATAGATTAGAATGAGGTTGTGGTCAGAGTTGGGGTGTGGGTATAATCAGGGAGGTGGCCTGGTATAATTACATTGGCTTGGAATTTGGATGGGGTCGGGGAATTGGGAAGAGGTGCGCTGGGCTACGAGTACCCATGATTTTGGTAGGAACAGAACTCCAAAAAGAGTAGTCAAAACTGTGATGGCATAATGTCATCCAGACCATTTGGAACCATTTTGCCAATTGAAAGACACCTCGAGTGAAGAACCCTCGCTAATTCTCGCAGTGGCAAGATGTTTTACGTGATTGAAACACACATGTATCATACTCAACCTTTTATAGCAACCACAATTGCAGCCTGCACATTTAATGATGCCACCAGCTGCTCGTGTAATTGGATAAATTCCGTGCCATGGCAATGGCCGTATTAGATATCTCCATTAGCGATGACTGGAAGGACATTTGGAGCGAACCGCTGTTGTGGAGTAATTGAAAAACACTCTGACTAATAATGTGTGAAATGCGTGCATTGTTTCCCTTCATCCGTGCATGATGCATTCATTACGAGGGACCACATATTTTGGGCTCGTCACGCATCGGTGCCCCCGCCGTCGCTAATACTTGAGAACTCACTGGTAGGGGAAGTAAGGGTGACACAGGATGGTTCATTTCATGCATAGACTTGTTGGTATATCATTAGGTAACAGTAGTGACCTGCTCTCCAGTCACCATGCCAAAGGAACGACAACAACAACCAAAAAAGCCCCAACAACAAACAAAACTAAAATATACAATGTAGCAAGAGTAGAAAGAAAAATGTCAGTTTATATAAGGTTTAGGTGTGATGGACTGCCACATTTTCACTTCCATAATCCTAATTTGACACACTGATCTTGTTTGCAGTGACCTAGGCACCATCCCTTCATTTATTAAATCTGGAATATTCAAATGTATAGATATATTTTTTGTGTGCATATATGGTTAATTTCCCCCCGTATCATACGTATCAGTTGTCATGCTTATTATCCAATGCTTCCATTAATACTAATAACTTGCTTTTTTTCCCCACTCACACCGATCATTCTCACCTTTTTATGTTTTGTTTTTATTGAAAGGTTGAGTGAAATATGGGATTGCTTTTGTTATTATTTTTACTACAAAGCATGGTTTATGTTTTCTCTTGTCACACATTTGAATATAAATCTTTTCAATCCATTTATATCATAATGTCATTTGGCATTCATTTAAAAAAAAAAATTCTAGTCCATCTCAATGATAAGAATGTTGTATATGCGTATTGGTCTCCTTATTTCCCATAATATATCTAAAACATGACAAAAAATGCGTGTGATCAAAATCATAATTCATATTTTTGTTAAGATAATAAATGAGGTTTTCATGGTCATTTTTGAGTAAATCTGTTCTATGGAAATTCTGTCATTTGTTGGCCAGTAGACAAGTATGAAAACAGTTGATATCTTGTACTTGTCTTCAGCATATATCACAATCATTGTATTAATACCATTGACAACTATCTAATGCAGGGAGTAGTGTTTCTGTAGACACATGTTGACATTCTCTTTAATCAGGTTTAGAAAGAACCATTGTTGAATGAAGTAAAATCAGTATGGATAACAACTTGTCTGTACTAGCAGATTTCTTCAATTTATTACTGAGATTTAAAAAAAAAATAGATTTGAAAAATAATAGTCATCTTGTAGCAGAACTGCATCATGCAGAATGTTTTCAGATACGTCACTGGTCCAGCGGATGCTAAAATTACTTGAAGAAGAACCAGTTTAAGCTTTGTTGCTGAAGTTACAGGTTGTAGTTTAAACGTTTGCAAGCCATTAGAATAAAATTTTAGTCAAAATGGATTAATATGTATTCTACTAGACAAATAAATTGGGCAGTGATGCAGGTTTCATTCCCGACTGTGAGAGAAATTTAACATTTGTATGCTTTTGTTGACTTCTTCCTTTAACCAGACTTTATAGGCTCCTCAGCGCAGGATGGAAACTCAGACTTGAGACTCAAGGAGGAATATGGGTCAGAGGGTGAGTCCAAAAAATCTGTAGGGGTGTCCATTGTGCTTTTATAGCTGAAGGACTTGAAACATAATCGATACACCGCATCCAACAGAGTCGGAGTATGATGACTAAAGAGAGTTTACAGTTATCGTGCAACAATTATTTCAAAGCCCATTATTGTTCTATGTATGGTTAACCCTAATTGTGCCTTGTTGACCTGATATCTTAAAACTTGTTGTCAATGAATAGAGATTACCTAATCCCCCAATCCCTCTAGTGTCACCATGGTCCTGCTGTTGGACCGAGGTGCATTGCTACACCCGATTTGACTTGCGCGATTCTAACAAGAGGTCAAATTTGGATGGATATTTAAATACTGATGAAAAAAACACAAAAACAGCCAGTTAAAGCTTAAAGCCAGAGCTCACAAAAAGGGTTTAAAAAGTGAGTTAGTGTGGAAGAAATGAAGAGTTTGTTCGTAAAAACCGATAAGTCCATTTTTTAAGACTTTGAAGCACGGTCTCTGCCATAAAGTATAAAATAATGCCTTTTAAATGATATATTGGTCACTACATATAAAGGTACATTTTTGAAGTTATGGTCAAAAGAAGCAAAAATTTTCTTATTATTCTCTTTATTTTTCTTGACCTTTAATCGCAAATATCTCCATTTAGCTAATATGGACTTAGTGGTTTTTGCGAACAAACTCTTCAAATAGACCCTTCACTGGTACTACAAGCCTTTGTTTTTCTGAAAAGTAAGATTCCCAAAGATTACTCTTTTTGTCATGTATCTAAAATGGCAAAGGAGCATCAAATTTCGCGATTCATGTGCTACAAAGCTGTAAACCTAGTTCAGAACTTGGCGGTACCTGCAAATGTCTATAATGGCAACAATATTTATCATCGCACACTGCAGATGGTCACTTAGTACGACTCTTTGACGGGCCCGCATCCTTGGAGAAAGGGTCATACCACCTCATCTGTGTTGCCAAGGACACCACCATGAAACAGCTGACAGTAAGTTGGCTGATGCCACGCACTTGGGTGTATTTAAGGTCACTCCTAGCTTTTCCAGGAAAAACACAAGTGTATGTCATGATGTGCTAATCTACATTTAGGTGTATTAGGTCGCTCGTAGCTTTTCCAGGAAAAACGCAAAGTTTAGTCATGATGTGCTAATCTACACTTACGTGTATTGGGGTTGCTGGTAGCTTTTCCAGGAAAAACGCAAGTTTACGTCATGATGCGTTATTAAATGTTCAAGTGCATTCACTGCATTGTTGACAGACCTATACAAAGTTTACGTCATGATGCGCTATTAAATGTTCAAGTGCATTCACTGCATTGTTGACAGACCTATACAAAGTTGTCAAAATGCATTGCTTGGCTAGTTGCCATCCTATTAAAGTCTTCTCAGGGGCAATATTTTTATATACTGCATCTCTCGGGAACATAAAAGGCCAGTCAATATCATGATTTTCATTGTGCAGTCAGGTTATTTGGGTTGACTGACCCTTTAATGTCTGCTGTTCATTAAAACAAGACTGCAACACCCATGGATTACGAATACTGTAGAGCAAGATGATTTCGTGGCATTAAATTTTTTGCGACTTGGGGCTTACGGCCTCTCTCGCGGCATTAAATTTTTCGTGAATTGTCACTGGCGTTCAATGCACATAGCAGAATGTAGACAGGAACTTTCACATGCTTTTTAACTGTGCAAATCTTGGCTCTTGCAAAACTTGCTAAATTGCAATGCGCACAAAAATGTCTGGTTTTACCATACTCATTCTCATCTGAAGAGAGAGTGACATGTTTTGGAGAAATGACATTGAATTGTCATGCAGAAAGATGGAGAATTTTGAATCAACATGACTGTATATTCCATCCAAAATCTAGGACATGATTTTTACTTCTCTCTCTCTCTCACGAGAGCATTCTTCTGGACCAAGTTTAGACTCTGACAGTCAAATGTGTAGTTTCGCAATATCCTGTCAGTCTTACTTACATATGAAACATTGTGCAGTTATGCACGTCAACATGAGTATGGTGAATTCATCGACATAAGCTTTTATTCAGGATTTCTACCTGAGGGTGAAATTTCTGCACAGTGACATGGGACATGTATGCTTCCAAATTTCTGTCAAGTTCCATGTACATGTATACATCATAATGGAATGAATACTTGTTTTCTCAAAGCATCTTCTCAAAGCCACATTTTTAATGGACGCTGTGTCGACTTCCATTGCATTGTGCGACTGCTTGATGCAGGGGATGCAGAAGTCTTAAAAAGAATTTTCTCGCTCGAGATTTTGGCATTTTTCAGTTCAAGTTGATGGAGAGGCACATTGCATCACAAAACTAAAGTATATGCTGTGTTATTCCCGAACATTACTTTTGCAAATCAGGACTTGTGAGATGATTTTTTGAGTATTTACATTTGCCACTAAAAATGATAGTTGTATACCAAATTTACAAGAGAACAACAGTGATAGACCAAATGTTCAAGTGTTGCTCACTGCTAAATTTTACATGGGGTGGGCAATGCTTACGTTAAGATACATTTCATTTATGCATTGAGATAATACTTTGGCAGGTTATAAACTTTCTGAATGTCATTTGATGCATGGAAAATATGAACATAAAGTTACAGTACATTGTGTTTTTAAGAGTCTGTGGTACAAAATTCCATTTCAAGAACTTGTGTGTAGTGAATATTTTAGTGTCAACTGACAAGCAAGTTAGAATCCCTCCCACTCCGGCCCCAAGCAACCAAAATCATGCTGCTGAAATGACACTCAAGGGTACCTACACGTGTACATACACAGATGCAGGTTTGTGGGACTAGGCTAATTCTCTATTGTACCAAAGGTGTCTTGGTTGTATAATTGTCAAAGTTTTATGACATTAGCCAAGGATATCATCATTAATCTTAACTTGCAAAAAATTGGATGTTAATCTGCTTGTCATGTCATCATGTAGAGAGGGAGGGAGAGAGAGAGAAGTTTAGAGTAGGATTCAACCCACTTTTGGTTTTGATTTTGCCAAAGCCCATAAAATTACTTTTTAAGGTATACATGTACAAAAACTGGAATTGAAAAAAAAAAATGGAAATTTCTTTGACACATTTTATTTTTATTTTTGTGTTTTGTTTTTGTTGTGATGAAAGGGGGATATCGAAGCACTGTGCACCTTAGGGAAATATTTTTGACATGACTGCTTCTACTTCTTGTCTCATTCACTTTGACCTTCAGGAAACGGCGATGCGGTCGTTCTACATCGCAGACAATGCTGCCCTATACTACCTCACAGAAGTAGCAGAATCGGGTAAGCTACGATTGCGGCACGTAGGTGTCAGAAAGCACGAAGGTCAAGGGCTCTCCATATCTGTAGCCCTCTCCGAGATTGCATCAGTAGAGCGAAGATTTGCTGTTCGCTTTGAGGAAGATTAAAGTAGACAATGTTGCATACAGGACCAGCCTACATTGAACATGATTGTTATACAAATTATATACCTCATACATTTTACATTTGAGGTCATACTGAATAATATGTGGCTTGCTTTAATAACTGTTTCATGCAAGCTTGTAGGATGTTCATGATACTGGGTAGATCACATGGTGATCAGTTATTAGTGGGAAATTTCCATGATAAAACACGAACTTTTAAAATGTAAAAAGTGCCCATAGGCATCAGAGATACCAAGTTACATTTTATTTTTGCAGTACTTTGTACTGCTCTCCCAAAATACTGCAGGTGTCATGTAAAATGATGTATTGTTTTTTTTTTTCAAATTGTACTACTACACATGTCTACTACAGGACAGGTAGAAATACTGTTCTTCCACCAAAAATATGCCTTTTCAGCCCTCAAAATATTGCAATGCTGCTTTCATGGTTGTTGGTCCCCAAGCTAGGCATTGGTAGGACAACATAAAGAGTCATTTCATAATGCTGTTGCATGTTAACCCTTTTGTTTGCTGATACAATGATAACGCCCATATATATGTAGATGTGACACAGGGCACATTATTTTTTGATATGCTGTGGGTGAAGAGCTATATCTCTTCACACTATGAAAGGAAAGTGGTGATTCTTCTATCCCTTCCCAGTGATGTTGTGTCTTTTGCTGATCTCTATCAAATATCTGGAATCAAGGTGTGACAGTAGACAAAACAAAGGTCTGTTTTGCTGGCAGTGAAAATTTGACTCTGGTGTGGTCAACATGATAATCAAACAATCATAATAACTGCAAGGCAGGACATTGACCTTTCCTTCAGCTGTAGTCAGTTACTTACATGCACAAATTTGAAAAAAAAATGTTTTAAAAACACAAAGAAACCAAAAAGTACATATTGGAACCATTCTACATGTTCATAGGCGTGTTTGGTAAAAAAACCCCCAAATAATAGAGTGTGTGTTTTGTGTACACAGCAAAACTCCTCAATTGAAAATGAAAGTTAGTCCATGTGTATTGATCTTAACCATTGCAAACCAAAATATATGGACTTTGTGAAACTGACCACTCTAGAGGGCAGTATTCCAGTCAGGGTTCCATTTCATAAAACTTGCTGTCAGTAACAACCGCTACATTTCTATGACAAATTTGTTCTCAGCCAAGCAGATGCAATGATATCAGTAGCTTATAACAACTTTTGTAACTTGTTATTGATAACAAGTTTTATGAAACAGGGAAGGGAAATGCCTGTTTGTCCTTCTGACACCACTGCAAACCAGCGCAGACATTGGCAGTGTGTTGTGCAACTAACTAATCTTGCTTTCCCCTTGTGTTCCAGGTTCGCAGACGGTGGAGAGACGGCCCAAAGACAATGAGACGGTACATCAGCTGTGCAAACATCATCCGACGAAAATTCCATCGTTCATTCTCAAATACCAGGTAAATTCCTTGCAAGCTCATCGTCGTTACCTTTCAGTCTCAAACTTTAAGGCAAGATTATAAGTGAATGAGAGAAATAAATACTCGTATGTGTCCTGCACCCTTAATATTAGAAAGTTATTAGTTCGTTTGATAAGTTTTTGTTCTTTTTCTAATGAAATTCAGTAAGAATGCTTCAATTTTGATACTTTTCTTACTCTATTAAAAGAGCAAAAAAGAAAAAGAAAAAGAAAAAAAAAAACAAGAAGAAGAAGAATAGGAAGAAGAAAAGAAGAAGAAGAAGAAGAAGAAGAAGAAAAGCAAATGCCAGAGGTGTATTTAATCCCTGCAATATCAAATCTCAACTTGTCCAAACTTTTATTTTTTTTTTTTTTTTTTTTTTTTTTTTTTTTTGTGGATAAATTAACAAGGGGAACAAACTGAGGCAGTACATGACTCTCTGCAGTTGTCTCAGATACATCATTCACTTTGGGTAATCATTTTCCCTCTATAGCCTGTACATTGGGGAGGATGTTTTAGTTTCTTTTTTTTTCTTCTTTTGTATTGCATAAATTTGAAGACCACATAAGAAGCATTGGAAGCACACTTTGTGTTTTTTGTTGTTGTAATGAATACTTTTGACACTGTGGACCACCGAGTGAGAGCAAATTGCATCCCCTGGAAGTGTAATAGGGCATTAGTGTTGAATGAAGTGTGAGGAGATGTGCCCTTCTTGTTCTCAAGCAATAGTATGGGCCAGGTGTTGTTTTATTGCTGTTGTGAAGACTTTGGATGCATGATTGAACAAGCGCAGTGTGAGAAAATTCTGGCATATTGTGTGTGAAATGCCCTGCTTGTGGCAGCGTGACTGGTGATGGTGAATCTGAAGCAAAAAGAAGTTGCCGGTTGAAAAAAAAAAAAAAAAAGCCCACACACACATGAAACATCATAGAAATGAAGAATAAATAAGGAAGACTGATGCTTGTTCTCCTTTGGAAGAAGAAATGGTGGTGGGGGTGGGGGTGGTGGTCCTGTGGTTAAAGTGGAAATAACCCTTTTCCAGAAAATAAATATTTGCTGTGAGGGATAGCTCTATCTTTAGACAGTGTCTGCCGGAAAGTGCAGGCAAGCCCCTGGAGCATTTGATTGAGTGATTGGCCCTTTAAACCATGCCTCAACGGGTCCATTCAAATGCTAATGGGGCAAGATGACCTAACCGTACATATTGGCTATTTAAATTCTGTGGTCAGTTGTGATATTTCTAGCCAGCGTTCCAACAGCTCTGAATATAAGCTCAGTGAAGCGTTTATATGGCTGTCATGCGGCAAATTCCTTCCCAGTAGTTAAATGCCCCTTACTATGATGACATAACCTCAAAAGATAAATTAAGGGGGTGGGGGATGTTGTATTTTGAATAGAGAAGAGGTAAAGGATATTCAACAATTCAAATGTCATGTGATGGTGTCTGTTTCATTGCAAATATCTGCATCTAAATTTCTAAATTTTGCACCTCGGTCTAATGGTTATTCCTTTTGTAGAGAATTGTGATCAACTTATGCATGGATGTGTGTGCACTAAAAAGTGCTAGGGTAGAGTCAAGTGTAGTTGCTGGTAATGTAAATATGATGTGATGAAGAGTGTGATGGTGATGTTAGTGGTGATTATAATGAGTATGCCATCAGAGGTTGTCTTTTTCTTCAAATTAGTAACAGCATGATTTTGTCCGATTCTAAATACAAATTGTAATCAGGAGGTTTTTTTTTTTTTTCTGCTGCTTTGTAAGGATTACATCATAATTTAGTTTGATGCTGCAAATGTAAGATATATTTGATATCTTTTTTAAAGAGCATGGAAGTTCCTATTGTATATAATATGATGGCAGTTTAGATGTTATTTTTCATATCAATTGATACAAAGATGATGGGAGAAAACAAAATTCATTTTGACTGCATCAACTCCCAGTGCTTGAATATTCATTAAAACCATTACCTGCTGAAACCTGTTGAGATCTGTTCAAAGTCAAAGTCTTTCATCATCTAGCAAGGATTGGGTTAACTTAATTTCATACTCAAACTCAAGACAATATTGTCTTGAAATTTCCTCTCTTGGTATCGATTTTACCAGAAAGGAAATATTTTGGTGTTTTTGCAAGAACAATCTTCTTTTTTATCATTATTTCTTTCAAATTTTTTATTATTTATTATTTTATATTTTAATTAGTATGATATTTGTTCATAATTAGAAAACAAACAAAATGTGTTGGAAGCTTTTATCGATTGAGAGATGTTTTTTTCAGTGTTGCTTTGAATCCCTATTACAGAATTGGAAGCCACTATTCAATGCCATGTGCAGTTAGTACATAATATGTATCATTTTGTTTAACCCTAAAAGGGCCGGGGGGGGGGGGGGGGGGGCGGAATCCGCCCCCCCTCGACGTTTCGCGCTATAATTCTGTAACGCGAGAAGGCCTCATCGCGAGGCTTCTTGACTTTCTTCGTTCAAGTCTCGCGCAACTTTTGAGACCAAATTTGCAACGTCCGCGCATACTTTTGCGAAGCCACGCCCATTTTTGTAACGGAATGTCGCTCCAAAACGGGCACAATTTTGTGATTTTGTGTACATTTCCTATGGAAAACAGTGCTCTGTCATGAAAGGCATAAAAACCTGATTATTTTTACAATTAATCACTTTCATTGATTAATTTTGTGCTAATTACGGTAGAAAAGTGGTCAGTGACAATTTCCAATGAAAAAACAAAGAAAAAACAAAAGTTGAAAAACAAAGAAATACATAAGAAATTCTGAAAACAATAAAATACATAAGAATTGAAATGAGTTTTGGAAGTTTTTGTGATGTACAATTGTTGAATATGCTAAAACAGATTTACAGATCAAAAATTAGACTCTCAATGCTTTTAATTAAGCTGAATTATCACCTTGAGCTTAATTTGCATAATTAATTAATTAAAATTAGAAATTGATTGTTTCAAAAAATCTTATAACACAATCTTGTAGATCATGACGCGGGTCTCACGCATGTAAAATTTCATCGCGATCGCACCACCGATGGCCGAGATCTCAGGGGGGGGGGGGGGCGGAATCCGCCCCCCCCCCCCGGTCTGAGCATAGCCAAAAAAGCCCGGCCCCTTTAGGGTTAACAGGGACACATTCTACAAGTATGGCTTCAATTGCATTTTTCCCATATCTGGCATATTCACATACAAAATGTTTTGGCCGTATCAATTACATCATTATGAATTTTGTGTATGGTTCATTCTAATGTTTAATATACATGTATGCACATATTCTCTGCAGAATTTCATATTTCTATTTGTATGTTTCTGTGGGAAAGGAAACGAATAAAATGAAATGAAATATTGAATAATTCATATATCTTTTTTCTCTTTATATCAAGGGAGGAGATGCCAAGAAGGGAATAATCAAGGTGTATCCAGGAAACCTAGACGCTTCGTAAGTTCCTGATAAATTTGTTAAAAGATCTGGTAGCATGGGAAAACATGGGTGGTTTGATTGAATCAATTTTCAGTTGCTGCCCACCGGAGTACATTCAAAAACCACATATAGCAAAACTAAACACAAGTGTGAAATTGGTATAAGTTTCACGTTTGTGTGTTATCACTTGTTTGTATGTCTGTACATGTAGGTGTGCACAATACATGTATGTCAAGTGTATTTTGGCAGTCAAAGTAAATTTGACGTAAGTCATAAACTAAATTCAAACTACCTTTTGTTATTTCCCGCCAAACAATTCAAGAGCAACTATATTTCTGACCATCAACTTTAATGTATGCACCTAGTAGGCACTAGAATTTGACTGATGATATGCTTTGCAGGTGCAAATCGTCTATACACCTGGTAAATTTGAGGAGTGTGTACATAATACACAAACTTTCTGTGTCTGCCCAATTCAGATCAGCTTCGCCTGACCCCTAACAAGAGTCAGCGTTTGAAAGCTTGTTGACTCTGTCTGCCGTGTCTAGTATATTTCTATATTTTGGTGTTTTTTTTTCTTCTCTGCATCCAGAGTGCCTGTGGAGTTCACTTCAATTTCGATCACAAGCTACATCTCTGTGGAGGAGATCATTGACATGGCCTTGCACAAATTTGGCCTTGAGGTAAGGACGTGGCTGAAAAGTCAAGCCAACTGGCATATATACACCCACCTTCCTCCTTTCTTTTTTTTTTTTTTAAATTTAAAGCTCACTCATGCCACTTCTCAGGTGCCACACTCTTGTCGCTCTGAATCCTGCAATACTTTGAATACTAATGCCAGAACACTTTGCAGCTGTTAATATATTAGCTCCTTACAACGAAGGTGCCAACTGTGTCTTTTTTTGCAGTATTTCATACTGTTCCCCCCCCCCCCCCCCACAGAATACTGCAGGTGTCATGGAAAACAATGTTTTCCCCAAATTGTATTATTATGCATGTCTGTGAAAGGCAAGGCAAATTATTGTTTTTCTACCAAAAGTATGCCTTCTTCCGCCCTCGAATACTGTAATACTGTTTAAAAAGTTGGCATACCTGGGTAATGGCAATGAATTGATATATTTTCCAGTGCATAACTATTTGACCAAAAAGTTGGTCATCTCGCTAAAAATGATATAATCAGGTGACTTTGCTAAGCACAGCTATTCAACCAAAGAAATTGTTCATCTTGCTAAAAACCATTATATTCAGGTGACTCTGCTATTACAGCACACTTATTTTACCAAAGAAGTTGGGTCGTCTCACCAATCCATAAACCATAATCTCAAGTACAACCATTTGACGAAAGAAACTGGCACATCTTGCTAAACCATATAATTGGGCAATTTCTCCATTATTTTCCCGCTCTTGGCACTGACTCAACTTTCAATCTGTGATGGCTTGTCCTCGGATCATCCCGAATGGCATTCTCCCAGGACGAGGAGCCGAAGCAGTACTCACTGGTAGAGATGATCATGGATCATGAGCTGCAGGAGAGGGTGATGGAGAGGGACGAGTGTCCCTGGACCCAGCTGCTCAAAGCCAGGAAGGTCTGTACTGGTACATGTTTGAGATAATGGTAGCAGTGGCGGATCCAGGAGGGGGTGCACCAGGTGCATGCGCCCCCCTTTATTTTTTGTTAACCCGTTGAGGACAGTTTGATTTTGCTACAACACGCATTTCCTATAGACACTTGCCAGAATATACTTGGGACTTGTCCCCAGCGGGTTAAAATAAAAGAAATAAAAAGGAAGAAAAAAATGAAAAGGAGTGTTTGAGACCCCTTTACTTTGCACCCCCTTTCTGGAATTCCTGGATCCGCCCCTGGGTAGCCGTCATTTCTGGTTCGCTTCTGGGTTTTGGGAGAAGCATTCATATGCCTTCCCCCCGAAATGGAGGCATCAATCTTTGATTTCTAGATGACAAAAAAATGTTTCCCATGTAACTTGAAAATGTGGTGTGTAGCTATACTCCTCTTACTTGACAGGAGAATGTTAGAGTAATCTTCCATAGTCCATACTGTGCTTAGATTACCTCATGGCACATTCACTGGCACTATTTACCAATACTTTTTGTTTTCTTAAAGTAAAGTATACTGAGGATCAGTGATCTGGTCTTACCAGTTGCTACCACGTCATAATGGTCTCTTTCCGGGACTGACTCAATGGTTCATCCGTGTGGAGTTCTCTGATGCACAAGGTCACCAAACTGAAATGGGGCTTTACTAGCTGACAATTTACAATGTAGTATCTTTGCAAGTCATAATTGTGTGCAAGCACTCACAGATAATTGAATAATCATACACAGATGAGTGATAATGATACACTGCCAGTTTTGCTCCGACTTGAAGACTTGCTGTTAAACCCTTTTTGTGCTTTGAGTGCTGATTGGCACAGAAAAACTCCATGGCATTGTACACACCAGCCAAAGATCCTAGCACAGAAAGGGTTAACAACGACGACAACAAAGTATCTTTGCAAGTCACAGTTGTGTGCAAGCACTCGCAGATATTTAAATTGAATAATCATACACAGATGATTGATAATCATACACTGCAAGTTTTGCTTCTGAAGACTTACTTTAACCCTTTGAATGCTCTGAGTGCCGATTGGCACAGAGGACTCCATATCATCATTCACACTGTACAAAGTCCCTGGCATAGAAAGGGTTAACAACATTCTAGCTACCCCTTCCCTCCCCCTTCAGAGCTCCCTGAGGCGGATGCAGAAGACGCGCTATTATCTCCACAAGAAGGATAAGTGCTCCTGCCACCAGGGGGCCCAGATGTTTGTTGGCAACCTCCCAATCAACCTCTCTGAGCACAAATACGCCCACATCATCCGAAACCTGCTAGAAGAAGGTGAGCTGAATGCCCCCTTTTCCAGTCTTGAGCCTAGTACGAATACAGATTAAGATTTATCTTTAAAGCATATACTGCATCTTAATTCCAAGATTCACTTTTGGGACATAATGTCATAAGAGATGGTAGTATACCAGTATTGACAAATCTGAAACTTCATAGTTAAGAGCTAGTTGGTCATAGAGAAAAATTATTTCAGACCCTACATACAACATGTATTTTACTTAGTAGGAAAAAACAAACAAACAAACAAACATGGGTGAGCAAATCCATAACCTGAAGAAAGGTCACCAAGTTGTGACCTCTGTTGAAATGTTTCGTTATCCCAGAAGAAATGGACTCTATGAAAAGTACACAACTTCAGCTGAAAGGTCAGCAAAGAACAAAATCAAGAGGAATGAAAGAGAATTCAAAACCTCAGTTGAAAGTTTAATAGTGAGGTGCATTGTTTGGTAGAAGAAGCCCTATGTTGTCGGAGTGAAGGTACCTTTTACTGTAGTGTGTTATCTAACTGATAGTCTGTATCTGGTTGTGTACATGAACCATTTACTATAAAGATCCAGCGTTACTGGGTAAAGAGTACAGAAAAAAAAAGTGAAGGAGTGAATGAATAAATGAATAAATGAATGAATTAAAGAGAGATACATATGAATAAATGAGTATACATACCTGCCTAGCAAAAGAAAGGATGATAAATCCTTTAAATTCCCTGGAATCTGAAGTGTTTTACCATCTTTTTCAGCAAATTTTTGTTTCCTCCCTTTTTCCATCACAGCCAATTGCAAGGTCTTCAATGCAGTGAACAGTGTCTATGAGCAATATGGTAAGCCGCACCCTATTATTTAATGTATTAGAATAACATTTCATGGATAGGAAGAGGGGAAAGCTAACTTTAGACTTCTCTCTATAATCTAGATAATTACCTCCACCTCATACTTTGCACATTTCACTTTTCGCTACAAAAGAGGCAAAGGAAACTGAATTACTGTTTTGTTCAACGCACTAGCTATCAGGAGTATGTCTTGATAGTATATTTAGTATGTTGTAGGCAGATGTGCCAGTAGATTGATGCCAGCAATATGGTGACTATTTCTGTGATATACGCGATGAAATACACGGGTCTTGCTTTCAAATAGGAATTTGAGGTAACATAATGATTTTAGTATTTGATTCCTTGATTCTGTGAAATTAAAAACACACGAAACTCATCATACCCTGCTGAGTGCAAAATACTGCTCTCGCAAAAATTATCCACTCTTAAAGTATTTCTTATATTTACTTAACATGATGAATAGCCACTGCTGCACTGTTGTTTGACAACTTTCTTGTCTTTCCTTGTGTTCAGGAGCGGCGATAGTCTGCTTCAAAGACCCTGAGGTTGCGATCAAAGCCTACTACGTCTTAAAGGATCAATCCTATGATGACAGGCCCCTCACAGTCCTATTCATTCCAGAGCTGCATGTGAGTTGCTTTAATTTGTCTCTGCTAGGACTTGAGGTGACTGACATC
The DNA here is from genome assembly GCF_964275005.1 of Diadema setosum. Taxonomy (NCBI): domain Eukaryota; kingdom Metazoa; phylum Echinodermata; class Echinoidea; order Diadematoida; family Diadematidae; genus Diadema; species Diadema setosum. The sequence continues at coordinate 25,877,506 of NC_092700.1, read as the reverse complement.
CGTCCTGAATCTTTAACCCTTTGGAGATAAGCTGACTCTGCCACAACCAGTCAGACTGCAGCGCCCTAATTAATGAGGCATACACGTACATTTTACTTATGAGTCTCGTTCAGCTAACGTGCGTTCAGAGTGTGCAAGCGCAACATGAGATTTGGCAAGATTTTCTGGAGAGTCGACAAAAAAGCGAGCAATTGATCAGGTGACAAACTTAGTGTCACTTTAGTTTGTGGATTAATAGTTACATGAGATTTCACTCTTTATTTCCTTTTGAACTTTTTCAAATTTGAATGTCATTATGTAAATCTAAATTTCATCGAAGGTAGACATAAAATACTTACTTTGTAGTGAAGGACGTTTGACATATAGCCACATGTTGCTGGCTCCTGACCCTTTTTAAAACTAAGGATATGTGTAAATTGAATTTTTTGACAGATGATAAGTTTATGGATCACGGAAATGTGATCTTGTTAATCTGGAAGGATATGTGTTTTGTTGTAATGCGATGATATTTAGTGTTGAAATCACGAGATTTTCGTTTTTGAACTCCCAGAAAGCAACACAGCATGTGTACATATGAGGTGCAGGCACGAACTCCTCTTCCATATAGAAACGTGTGGAGCTTAACGCATGCACAAGCGCGCAGGGAAAAGAAGATGCCTGGCGACACTTGCCTGATCACTTGACTCGCTTGCGATGATTTTCCTGCCGCCTGCCCACCCACCCACTACTGCAGTTCATGCCGTGCCTGGCCCACTGGCGCATGGCTTGGTGCCCCAGGCAATGACTGGCGCGGCCAGTCCAGCATGACAAACGGGGGTAACCATCCTAAATGTTATGCGGGAGCGTGATATGCACAGGCCACTGTGAACGTGTATGGAAATGGCGTACCTCTGACAAGGCTTTTCATGCAAAATGGGTACCGGGTGCGTATATGACAGCACGCCCCCAGGCGCTGTTGCCATGAAACTGATGAAATCGACGTCTTTGGAGTGACATGAGCTTAAAGGGAAGGCAAACCCAAAGAGCAATGTGGATTGAATGAATGCAGCAACATTAGTAGAACACATCAGTGAAAGTTTGAAGAAAATCGGACAATTGATGCAAAAGTTATGAATTGTTAAAGTTTTGGTGTTGGAACCACTGGATGAGGAGACTACCAGAGGTTATGACATATGAGTGGACAACAATATAATGAAAATATAATGAAAATATAAAGAAAATTCCACAAAAATTCATTTTTCATGAAAATTACAAATTCCATCAACTTGATACTGACATATGTTAAGGGTAGCAATTAGTCCCCCTGCTTTCTGAAAGCGGTTAGTCAAGTGCTCTTTCATAATGCTAGAAAAGTGAATTTTTGTTGAATTTCCTTTATATTTTCTTTGTATTGTTGTTGTTTGTATTGTTATTTCTTTGGTTTGCGTTCCCTTTAAGTTCTGCTGGCTCCTGACCCTTTTAAGAGCTAACCTTGTAATCTGTTGTATGATTTAGTGAAAATATACTTCAAGGGAATGAAAAATTGGTATGACGTTTGTCTGAAAGCTTTTATCTAGATCCTAGAGGCAAACTTCTGATTGACTTAAAAATTATTATAAATTATTATGATTTCCTTGAGCCATGTTTTAGCTCATTATATGCAAGTCGTCTTGCGTTCATGCATAAAAGATTGTAAAATAGAGCACTTTTCCGCGCGCTGCGGTCTGACTGCAACAGGTGGTCTCTGTAGAGTCTGACCTGGACTTTATAACTGTGTGGATTTTTACAGCAAAACATCTGTACTTATTAGAGAGTTCTTGGCACATATGAGTGAGATAAATCTTTGAGTACCATTAGCAACCTTTTATATGCAATATAGATGTCAGTTTTTGGTTTTGTTTTTTGTTTTTTGTTTTTTTAAAGATTTCCAGGGCCGTTTTATCAAACAAGTATAATCGATCACAAATTTCCTTACCACACAAGCTGCCATAGTCTTACTGTATGATACAAATCAACTTATAATCAATGATAACTCTTCATAAAACAGGGCCCTGAGAGAGTGAACCCCTTGAATGCTTTAATTGCCAATTGACATCGAAAGCTCCATAGCATTGTATACACTATACAAAGTCCCCTGGACAGAAAGACTTAAGGAAGTATGCAAATCTTGCGAGGGACACAAAGTTCATCTTTGAGAGAGGAAATTGTAACAGTTGAAAAATGAGAAGGATTGGGGAGTAAGAAATAAGAGAGATATGTCATAATTTAGATGCTTTCATCTTGTTAGTGATGGGTTGTTGTATGATGTGTTTGTTTCCTGGTAAATTTCTCCGCACCAGACGGAGGCGCTGTGTGAGGATGCGATCCCCCTCCTCGTCTTCGTCAACGTGAAGAGTGGAGGATGCCAGGGGGTGGAGGTCCTGGACTGCTTCAAGAAGATGCTCAACCCTCTCCAAGTCTTCGATCTGGACCAGGGAGGACCGCTGCCGGGGTAAGTGGGACAGGTGATGCAGACCTCCCAACCATTCTGACTTTGGAGGAAAGAATCTCAATTTTGACCATTCCCAAATCTTGGTGGTGCAGTAGGAGTTTCCCATTTTTATTTTTTTTTTGTGGATAGTTTTACGACACACTCCGATGGGAGCTGCTCTTTCTTTCCTACTTTTATTTTCAGTCAGAAAGGTTGGGAGGTATGAATGATGTCAAAGGTGATGCAGATGATGGTAATGATGCAGACAGTGGCAACAGCAGTAATAACGCATGCGATGAAGGAGTTTATGATGCTGCTGCTGCTACTGATGATGATGATAATGACACTAACAATGGCAGTCAAGTCGCACTTGATGATGAAGTTGATGATGATGATAATGGGCCGAATGCATAAAACAAGCAATTGCTTGTAAGCAATTGCTTCAAGCAAAAGCACAAGCTCGTCTAGCAAAAGGTCTAGCTCAAGCAATTGCTTAAATCTATATGCATAAACTTTTGCTTGTGCTATTACCTTTTGCTTGTCCCGCACAAGCAATTGCTTGCGTTTTCAACAAAAGGGACTTCACGCCTGTGCGAACACAAGAACAAAGGCGAGTGTGACAGCATGTATTTGAAAGGGCGTGTGCGTGCGACAACATTTCCTGACATAGCAGAAGAGCTATGAAATGCACATACAAACACATACACACACATCTATACACACACATATTACTGGCTGATTCCCATCACTGCGGCTTATAGTAGCCCGGATCTGCCAGATCGCACGCGGAGAGAGGTCTCCTTGCTCTCCACAGAAGTGAGACATCCTGATTTTCATCACATTTTGCGTGCTAACCACTGGACATTCCCGGTGTTGAAATAAAATTTTTTTTTACACTACTCAAGAGTAATTGTCCCCGCCGAACGAGTTCGAGCAGGGGACTATGAAACGGGCTCCGTACGTGTGTGTGTCCGTGTGTCCGTGTGTCCGTGTGTCCGTCCGTGCGTCCGTGCGTCCGTGTGTCTGTCCGTGCGTCCGTGCGTCCGTCCGTGCGTCCGTGTGTGATCAAAATGTTCAAAATGCTACTCCTTCGCCATTTCTAACCCGATTTTGATTCTGTTTGCTTTATATGATAGCACTACATGGGAGCTTTGAAACTTCTATAAAGAATTTCAGTTGTGACCTTTGACCTTGACCTTTGACCTATATTGTACATTTTGCTTCAAAATGCTACTCCTTCGCCATTTCTAACCCGATTTTGATTCCGTTTGCTTTATATGATGGCACTAGGTGAGGGCTTCAAAACTTCTACACAGAATTTTGACCTTTGAACTTCTTTGACCTTTGACCTTGATTTTTTGCCTATATTGTACATTGGCTACAAAATGCTACTCCTTCGCCATTTCTAACCCGATTTCGATTCCGTTTGCTTTATATGATGGCACTAGGTGAGGGCTTCAAAACTTCTACACAGAATTTTGACCTTTGACTTCTTTGACCTTTGACCTTGATTTTTGACCTAAATTGTACATTTTGCTACAAAATGCTACTCCTTCGCCATTTGTAACCCGATTTCAATTCCGTTTGCTTTAAGTGATGGCACTTGGTGAGGGCTTCAAAACTTCTACACAGAATTTTGACCTTTGACTTCTTTGACCTCTGACCTTGATTTTTGACCTGTATTGTACATTTTGCTATTAAATGCTACTCCTTCGCCATTTCTAACCCGATTTCGATTCCGTTTGCTTTATGTGATGGCACTAGGTGAGGGCTTCAAAACTTCTACACAGAATTTTGTCCTTTGACTTCTTTGACCTTTGACCTTGATTTTTTACCTATATTGTACATTGGCTACAAAATGCTACTCCTTCGCCATTTCTAACCCGATTTCGATTCCGTTTGCTTTATGTGATGGCACTAGGTGAGGGCTTCAAAACTTCTACATAGAATTTTGACCTTTGACTTCTTTGACCTTTGACCTTGATCTTTTTACCTATATTGTACATTTTGCTACTAAATGCTACTTCCGGCGGGGACATATATTACGCACCGCGTAATTTCTACTTTTCCTTGTTTCTTGTAGATTTATACCACTCCTTCACAAGTGTGGTCTTTCTTTCATGAATATGAAAATGATCAAAAAAGGGAACGTTCCGGTTAAGCAAAAGCTCAAGCTCATTTTACAGAGCTTGGAAAATCGTAAGCAATTGCTAGCAAGAACTAGCAAAAGGTATGTTTTATGCATATGTTTTTAAGCAAATGCTTGGTCTCTAAGCAATTGCTCGAGGGCAGCAAGCAATTGCTTGTGCTTGCTAGCAAAAGCTTCTGCTCGCAAGCAATTGCTTGTTTTTATGCATACGGATTCGAGTAAAAGGCTAGCACAAGCAATTGCTAGCGTTTATGCATTCGGCCCAATGATGACGATGACTGTGGTGATAATAGTGATGAAGTACCTGATGTTAATTTTGATGTTGTGGGCTTTCAAAATCAAACTTTGTGGTAAAATTGATGTGATAAGAGTGATACAGATGATAATGATAATGATGAGAGGTAATAAAGATGATGACTTAATGGCAGTATTAGATCATTGTGTTATTTTGGACTAAGTCTGGAGGACACTAGGGCTAACATTGTGACAAACATATTGATGATTTTCAACTGATTTTTTGTTTGTTTTTAATAAGATGAATAAAAGTAAATGCTGCATGGTCTTAGATCCAGTGATTCTCATTTGTACAAACGAAGCTTTATTTTTTGGATTGATTTTGTTGTTAACACTTGCCAGTTATTGACCGATTCTGTGACGCGCTATGTGTATTTTTGGCATGGGCGCAGCCATAGTGGGTGTATCAGCCGACCCCCCCTCCGCACTCCCCCACCCCTCTCCCTACATTAGCACGCGCGCAGAATGAAAAACTGCTTTAGCCAATAGGCGTCTCGTACTGAGTACTGAGTACTGAGCTTAGTGCGCGAAACTTTGTTACAAGTGCGTGATAAACATGTTGCCCGGGATGGGGGAGAGCAGGGGGGGTCGGCTGATACATCCACTATGGCTGCGCCCTGTGCCGTAAAATGTCTGCTGCACACCTCTACGAACCCGAATCGGTCAATAGTAGAGCATCAAACATCTCTTTTTCATAATTCCTAATATTTCTTTTTTTTTGGTTTTTGTCATGGCTGTTTCCCATAGCCACAGTACTGTAAAAGTGGAAATTTTTTGCGTTGAGGAAATTTTCACGCTTTTCGCGCAACCAGAAACTAGCGTGAAAATAAAAGCACGCGTTGCTTGTCGCGTGTTCCAGAGGTTGATTTCTTGATTGTGCGGAATTAAAAACTTACGAAACTCTTCTTACCTGGGTGAGCGTGAAAAATTAGTCACGCGAAAATATCTACTTTTACAGTACTTGTAGTTTATCACCAAAATTTTCATTTCACTACAAGACAAAATTAATCCAAAATCTGTGACTTGTGTATCGTTCTCCTTCTGTCTAGGCTCCACGTGTACAGCCAGGTGAAGGAATATCGGATCCTGATCTGTGGCGGTGACGGCACGGTGGGCTGGGTGCTCCAGTGTCTGGACGACATCGGCCAGGAGTCCGTCTGCAGCTCTCCGGCCATCGCAATACTCCCTCTTGGCACTGGTGAGTTGGAAAGGCGTTTGTTGTGGCATAAGTGTCTGTATGCATGTGTGTGTGTGTGTGTGTGTGTGTGTGTTTGCTTCGTTTAATAGTTCATGTCTCTAGAACACTGTAAAACACAAAAGAAATAGACTTAACCCACAGCTCATTCGGGCCACTAATATCTTTAAATCTGAAATTTTGGCGGCCTGAAAAACAGGTGTGGTGGCCCAAGTTAAATGGAAACATAACGTTCCATTTTGAATCTTCAGTTCCATGAAAGTCAAGCCCTATTTAACCCCATGTCCTTGGAGAATTAGCGGGGTAATACCTGATGTGTTGTCACTGATCACAATATAGCAGTTTTGATACTTGCTCTGTTGTCAAATGATTGCATTATGATCAGTCACTCACCAGCATTTCTGCAGATCATTTAATATGAAGATTATATTGCGTTCATCAGCAAAACCTGTGTGGTACTGGATATTTGAATGTGTTGCCTTCACCAGTTTTGTGAAGTTTACTGCGTTCTCCCTTGACTAACATTGTCTGTTGTCCCTGATGCACCTGTCTTTTATCGGCAGGAAACGACCTGGCCCGTGTGCTGAAATGGGGCGGGGGCTATCAGCAGGGGGAGGATCTCTTTGCTATGCTCCAGAGTGTGCTTGAGGCTGAGGAGGTCAAGCTGGACAGGTAAGAGGGGCGATGGTGTGCCCCGCCACCTTTCAACGGAGGTTTGAATTTGAATTCTTCTCCATTCCCTTAAAATAGAGGTTGCAGATTTCTCTTGTAGACTGTGATCTGAAGTTGTGAATCAAAGCATACTTTTAGAAGACTAGTAAAGAATACCCTTCTTTGCAAATATGTTTAAACAATACTAACTGCATGGTTCTTGCCTGCTGTCTTACCCCAGGTTCACAGGTTTATTTTGTCATACGTACACTACGTACATAATAGCAGCGAGTCTTTCTATGTTAGTTGTTACCAGAATTGTCAATCTTGTATACTTTTAACTACCATGATGTAGAGTATCCCTCTCCTCATCTTTTCCTCTCACTTTTCTTTCCTATTCTCTCTTTCTTTCATCTTCCTATCTATGAACAAATTGAACGCGCATAATACATTTTTTTTTAATGATGTTTATGTACATAATATGTGTACGTTATCCATACTGGGCGTCCCAGTCAAGCTTTTCATAGCTTATGACGATCCAGACAAAATGTGTAATATGTTTCATGTACAAACTATGTGCATATTTGTGAATAATGTATGTATATGCATTTTGTGAATAAATCAAATCAAATCAAATCAAATCAAATTTGTAGAGTTATTATCCGTGGGGCTATAAACTGAGGACATTTCAAGAGAAGTCACGAACGCGATGACCTTTCTTTAGAGGTTATTACTTTTGACATTTTATTTTTTTGAGCATACTTCTGTGTGAATTTTTGTTGCACTGAACTGCCAAAATGCACTCTTTGTTTTTGTTTTTGTTGTGTGTGTGTGTGTGTGTGTGTGTTTGAGCAGTTGGCTCTCCTGGCAAGGAGTATGCAGAAGCATTTCCTGTTAGAGGCTGAGGAATGGGGTTTGGGTGGGGAGGTGGATAGGGGAAAAATCAACTTCTGCTATATTCAGTCTTGGGACTCACTTCTCATGAATTACAACATTGCAAACATGAATGTGATTCAGGCAGCATGAAACTGAATATATCTCTTTCTAATTGTTGCTGTTGCCCTTGCATTGCAATGGCAGTTTCACTAATTGCAGCTGTGCAACAATGGCATTAAAGTATGTATGCAGCAGGGCCCAAGTTTATGTTGTGTGTGTATGCTGATATGCTTTCCTTACAAGAGTGTCATTCACGTATTGTACAATGTAATGTTCTTTTGTTCTTCTTTAAAACTTTTTATTAAACAACTTTTCAAAAAATGTTTCTGAATCAGATGGACAGTAATCTTTGAGCCAAGCGAGCAGGGTCCCGGTGGCAAGTTCATCGACGCCGACAACAAGTCCAACTCCTCCAACAGCAGCTCCAGTAATGATGAGATGCCCAACATGTTTGTCATGAACAATTACTTCAGTGTGGGCATCGATGCTGACCTGTGCCTGGGCTTTCACCTCGCCCGGGAAGAGAAGCCGGAGAAGTTCAACAGCAGGTACTGTATACGCCGAATATTTCGTGAGGTTTCCATTTTCGCGAATTTCGCGAGTCGGGTGCTATTCACGAAATAAAAGACACGCGAAAATATTGACTCTGATCCCGATGTTATATGTGACGTACGCGTGTACACTTCTCCATTCGGTACGGGACTCCAGCGATCGCGAATTTAACCACTTGCGAAATCGTCGGGAATTCCCGATTTGCGAAAATTCAGACTTACGAATTATATGGCGTATACAGTATTAGGACGATGGATCAGGGAAAAGGGGGCATGGGGTGTGGTGGGGGGGGGGGGGGGGGAGGAAGGGGGAGGAAAAGGGAGGTAGGACTTATATTGCAAGGACTGGAGGTGATGTGCACAGAAAGAAAACTTTTGTATGACGAGCTTGCAAGTATATCAAACTGAACAGAAATTTTATTGTCATAATTAAAGTAGGTGTGTCAAGGGAAATCTTGTTATAACGAACTCACTTATAGCAAAGTAGTAACTGCTTCTTACAAGGTGAATTCGTTGGTCCTTGATTACATCATGAGTGTTCCTGTGATTCCCACAGGGTACCCAGTAGAGATGAAATTTGATCATTGATGATAGAAGATTTACTATCATTTCTTCTGATATTCACAATACTACCCTAGTAAAATGGAGACAAGTAGCTTCAATATCCATATTCCAGAAATATCTGAGAAGCCTATTTATTGTTATGATGTCAGATGCCATGAAGAGGCACTTCGATGCTCTGATGAGAAGCATATATCTGGATTGTTAAGTACTCCATATAAATTATCAATGGTGCTACAGACAATAGACTAGCATAATGGCAGTAGGATGAAGTGGAAATGCACATTTCACATTAAAGTGTGCTTTGAAGGTGAGATTCCTTGCCACTATAATCGTAGGGAGGCATTATGTCACATGAGTATGGTAACTCTTTTTATAAGAGAACAACGGTCATCAATGGCGCTACATCTGGGCTTATGTAATGGACAGTGGGATGAAGTGGAAAAGCGCATTTTAAATTGAAGTGTGCTTGGAAAGTGATTCCTCTTTGTCACTACCTGTGTGGGAAGGCATTTCATCATTAGTTTGTGTGTTTGTGTGTCCATTGTCTTATAGTTCTTGTGTGCTCATGACAAGATTTATCCGACCTTTCCCAGGTTGCACAACAAGAGTGTCTACTTCAGACTGGGCATGCAGAAACTCGGGCGTCGGACGTCGTGCAAGGAGCTCAACCGGGAGATCAAGATCGAGGTCGACGGCAAACCTGTCCCACTGCCAACTCTTGAGGGCGTGCTTGTTCTCAACATCTCAAGGTCAGTTGGGACACAGATGAAGGTTCACAAAGCAGAATAAGTGTTATGAAACCATTAGCTCATGATATTGAGGAAGAACTCTTAAAAATGAGGAAGTCTTGAACAGCACCCTAGAATGACATTTACTAATGCTTTTATTATCATTTTGTTCTTTTAAGAAGTGAGTTCAGAACAAACAGTATTGTAGATTATACATCTGTAGAATATCATGCTTGAGTTATAGAACAATTGACCATTCTATATTTTAGAGTGACATATGATCTTCACTGCATAAGTACCATTTGTGTTCATAATGTTATGTCTGTTGTTCCAAGGTGATACATTTTCTCTGTTGGAGGCACTCTATCTATCTATCTATCTATCCATCCATCTATCTATCCATCTATCTATTTATCTATGTGTTTAATGTCTCTATCTCTCACTGTTATGTCATCCTAGCTGGGGGTCAGGGGCTGATGCCTGGGGCGTGGATGGCCAGGACAACTCCTTTTCCAAGTGTCGTCATGACGACGGGATGCTGGAGGTGGTGGGATTGACGGGCGTGGTCCACCTGGGGCAGATCCAGAGCGGTCTCAGGTCAGGGGTGCGGCTGGCACAAGGAGCGCAGGTATGAATTCAGAGACAAAAGGGATTTATCCTGGCTGCACTGGCAGAAGTTTTTTTTTTTGCTGTCAGAAATCAAATGCCTTTATGCCTCGGAATGTGTGTGTGAGAGGGAAATGTACCTGCTTTGCTCAGTAACAAATGGTGGACAAATATTGTTTTCTGGAAGATATGGATTCAAAGGTTTAAACCATGTTTCATTAGCAGAAGTGTGTTTTGTGTAGAATCTGCGAAATGGCATATGTGTGCTTTGCGTGTGTAATTGGTGTGCAAATATGTATGTTCCAACTTTTTCTGCTGAGGCATACTCCTGGTTTTTGTTGTTGTTTTTTCAATCATTCAAGAATGAAAAAGCTTTGTTTAACCATGCTTTTCAGTTTCTGTGAACACGTAATACTGGAGTATGGGAAATAGGTGAAAATTTGAATTTTTACAATATTGTGTCCCGTTCATTCCTATTTACTTTAATCTCAGGACTTGCAGGTTTGCAAAAAAACTAAAAAAAAAAAAAAGACATTATCGATAAAAAACTCTTTTAGTAATGAACCGGATAAAGCACAATGTTAGATAAGAAGAAATGATTACAAAATACCACATGAAAAAGACGAAGATTGATTCACAATATGAAGGAATGACCTTGGACCTATTTGTCACTGTACTCTTCTTGTGGTCAGGTTCGGATTTCCATGAATACAGACATGCCTGTGCAAGTAGATGGAGAACCCTGGATGCAGCTGGCTGGTCAAGTGGTGGTCTGCCGGTCAGCGCTACAGGTGAGTGAAGCGGTTGTCTTCCTGTCTGTCTGTGTGTCTATATGTATGTCTGTACAATGTATGTTTGTTTTATTAGTGAGATTCTTTTCTGTCTTTTATGTTTTTTGTTTTATTTTGTGTGTGCCCTTCTGGTTTGTCTTTCAGTATGTATGTTTATGTATATGTGTATGTTTGTAAGTCTGCTAGTCTATCTGTCTATCTGTTTTTTAGTATGTATATCCCCCGTCTGTCAATTTTCAGTGGAAGACTGTCGTCTGGCCTGATTTATGAGTAGCTAATACAGGGTGCTGAACTTATGCCCACAAAGTTTCTTGAAGAGTTTGTTTTTATAAGAGGTGAAACACTCAGAGTGTGCAATATGTGTGGATCCATCTGTCATTTGGTAAAAAAACAAAGAGCTTACAGAAATTTAGGCTGTGGCACAAATGCTGTGTGTGTCATCAATTGCAGTGCCTTCCCTGTGGGGATATAAGACATGCTGTGACAGTGACAACAAATGTATTGCATACAAGCACACAATATTTTGTGATGTACATAGCAAGTTTGAACAACATGTACATGTATATTGTTTTTGTCTTTGCTTTCTTGTATTGAGGAAAGTATCCTGTGAAGAAAGGAAATATAGTCTTTCAAGTGTTCGGTGAAACTACCACATTGTATACTCATATGTATGTGAAATGATGTGGTCACAAGAAAACTATTGTGCAATATTAAATGGGTTAGTCAAATACCGGTTAGTGATTGGCTAAACACAGTCACGTGATGGAGGAACATTGGTTATGTTCGCCCATGGGAGAACATTTTTGTAATGTCCTCCCATGGGAAAACATTTTCACGTAACAAATGACAGAAAGACCCGCGCGCACAGTGAATTTGGCTCCGCGCGAGCGATCAAGTACTGAGTACTTTGTGCTGGTGGTTGACGTTGACGTATTTGACTAACCCATATGATATAACAGATGATGACTTTTGTTGTCGGGAACATGTACCAAACGTTCCACCCGAAGGGTTTGAAATGCTATTTCGGGAGGCTCTAAGTCCCTCGACTTTTGGGAGGCTATAAGTCCCTCAATAGCATTTCAAACCCTTCGGGTGGAATATTCGGTATGTTCCCTCCCCCACCAGTCATCATCTATATAATGGTACCCAGTAGCTGTAAGTGTAGTCAATTCTTCTTGAAGCACTTCTTTTGGATGAATGAAAGGTTAATGAATTAAAGAGTGTTCTTTTCTTCCATCAGGCCACCATGCTGAAGAAATCCAAGTCAAAGATCAAGCGGAGGAACACGGAGCCTGCTCTCCCGAACAACCAAGAGGGCGGAAGCCAGAAGCGAGACCCCCAGGGGCGGCTGGTCTCCACGAAGAGCGACGAGACGAACCAGGTCTAGCGTCGAGGGGGTGGCTGGTTCCCAGTCCATCCCTCCCTCCCCCTAGGGGTGAAATGGAATCGCCTACATTCTACAGGCGAGGCTTATGATGGTTGAATCTACTTGAGGAGTGAGGGTGTGGGACGTCATCGGCAAATCACGCATGGGATATTTTGATTGCGCCATGCATGATTGTCCTTCAGATTAGACATATTAAGAACCAATATAAGAACAATATTTTTTTGATTAGGTAGTGTTGCAGCACTAGTTTTACCGACTGTTTGCATTTAACTTCAAACTGGAACATATTCTGGTATGAACCATTCACCAGATGCTTAATGGACAAGTCATTGCGTGTTGATGAGGTATAGTACAGGCGGCAGAGATACTCGTTCAGTCAAATTGATGTTATCTTTTAGGCTGTGAGGAAGATGCTCTAGGGAGAGAGGGGACGTGGTAAAGTTTGCAGCGGACAGAACATTGATGGGATGACATCTGTGATGAGCGCCCTCAACATGCGTATGCGGAGAGGAGAGGAGATGATGAGTAGCATCAATTGTAGTGTGCTCTGTGGACGTTTCACTCCCTTATCTGTCCATGCAAAATTGGGGGGACTTTGGTTGGGTCGAGATCTTTCTGCGGAGAATGCGGCAGACGAGCATCTGAATCTCTGTGTTGCAGGAGAGCGGTACCCCCATTTGGCAAGCTCGATAGTAGAAGTGTTCCTGGCAATCTCTGGACTGGAAACGCATTCCAGTTGGGTTGCCGTAAGGGTTCTAACTCTGGACAGACCGAACATTTATTACCAATGAGTCCACCAAGAACACCACATTTCTTTCTGCTTCTTTTCTGCTTTGCAGATAATAATGATGATAATAATGGTAATGATAATGATAGCAATCATTTGAACACTATCTTCCTGGTATCCCTCATGAATAGATACTCGTGGAGAAATAAAAACGGGTAGAAAATATAAAGGAAGAGAGAGATAGGAGGAAAGATATGATGGAAACATTTACCAAAAATGCTGGTCTGAATAACCAGGTTTGTGAGCTGGTCTCGAATTGCTGCTTGATCAGCTGCACTTTGAGTTTGTCCTATGATTGTCATTTTCAAGGATTAATTGGAGGCTACAAGCCATTTGGGCGAGAAAACCTTGTATCTAAAAAATGTCAAATGTTCAGGAGAGAAAAAAAAAGAAGGAAAGTAAAGAAAAAGAAAATGACAGCCAGAGCATAAAACATGTAACAATTGGGTCGCTTTTTCTGTGACATGCCGTGGTTTCTTCACCGTATTGGGGGTAAGAGAGCTGGGATTTGGACAGGACATCACTTTGCTGATTATCTGGCAGTTTAGTAATAAAAAAAAAGTGATTGTCAACCCAGGGATGCATTGCATTATTTATGACGATGCAGGAAGGAGAAAGGAGACTTGGAAGAGAGTGGAGGAGGGGTGAGATGAGATGCTCCGTCTTTGCCGCCAATTTTGCCGAAGATTTGTGTGAAAGACTCCGACAAAAGGGAGGGACAGCGAGAGAAGTCTTGATTCTGATGCTTGAAGCCGACTGTGGAAGCCTGATTCAAAATCTTTAATGTGGGAAGACTGTCAGTGGAGTAGAAAGAAACAAACCCAAAACGCCCCCAACACACCAAGAAACAAAGAAAGAAATAGATTGCTTGATTGATCTACATGCATTGTACACTTTTTTGATGACATTTATGATGCCAGTGTGTAGGATTCAATTTGAGACGATAGGGTCAAATTCATGTAGCTCTTGTAGTCGTATGATGAGATCGCATTTGGACGATCGCTAACATTTTTATTTGAACACGATCAAAGTATCAAAAAGAGCATACACACATATACGTATAGATTTGACTGATGGTGGTGATGTGTGTGCATGTATGTTTGTGTGTGATACGGATTTATATATATATGTGGCATTGCCTGCTTTAGGAGTGTACAGATTGGATCAACCATTATATATAAACATTACTATCTGCAACTTTTGATTGTGCTGAATTGGTAGCAGACAAAGGAGTAAAATGTGTTATATCCTGCATCGATGAATTTCAACTTTTTGAGAATTATGAAAGATCTATCTTTAATGATTGCATTTTTATTTCCTTTCTTTGTATCTTGACATGTAGAACTTGTGTTGTATACTGCTGTAGTTCCTGTATCGGGATTGTGATTACTGCGTTTCGCCGAGTTCCTATTCAGAGAACGCACAGTTGTAGCGTGTACTGTAAGAAATTGTGATATGTCATTTTTTTGCTCTTACACATAACTAAAATGTGTTTGAATCAATACAATGATGTGCAATACTGGGGAAAAACAAAACAAAAAAAATTATCTTTATATGACTTTAGATGGCTAGAATTATCACTTCTAAGCATGCATAGACTTCTGTCTAGTCTTTGTTTAGTGTGTTGATGTCAACGGAGGATGATACTATAGAAAAAGAGAGAGAGAGAACGAGAGAAAGAGAGAGAGAGAGAAAGAGAAATGTGAGATACAGAACTGGGAGCCGGGTCAATACTGTGCGATGTTATTGATTTTCATGGTCTCTTGAGTTAATTGGGGGGAAACTCCGCTTTTTTTCAAAAGCACATTACCGTCTCGTCTGTTGTCTCGTATGTACGTACAGTTGTATGTATTCAAGTCTCACACACCTGATGCAAGCGATCAAGAAAGTGTGGACTGATCTTCATAATCTGAGGCTGTCATTTGAATATTTGAATATTCATGATATTATTGATAATCAAATGAATCAACTTGACACGTGTGTGTTCATAGTTCATATATATATATATGTGTACATACATATATATATATATATATATTTATATGTATGTATGTATGTATGTATGTATGTATGTGTAGGATTTATATGTATGTTTAGACATGCAACTGCGCAAACAGTTAGGCAGGCAGGATCAATTATTTATAGTCGTTTGATTCCGCTGCAATAGCTCTTAATGAAGTCTTAGGTAGTCTTACACATTTCGCTGTTGCTGTGGCTACCTTGATATCTCACACCTTACGATGCAATGTCGGCTCTTGGCAGTTCCCCTGTGGACCAAGCGAGAGTCGCGTAGTCCGTCAGTCTGAGTTTGTCTTTGCCAAAGTGACTAAATGAAAGAAAAAGATTTTACTGTGTTCAGGTGTATCTTAGTGGCAACCGTAGTTTGTGATTAAAGCGCCATTCATTCACTCCCAGTATCTCTAATTTGATATGCCCTTAGCCTCACAGAATCTGGAATGCTTCATTCTCCTGGTATGATCACTGTATAACCTTGATATACATCATAAGAATACAGTGTTTGTACTGCTACTGGAGTGAAAAATGTAGCTGAAAATGTATTTCTGTGAATTTCTTAGCTTCTCTTATCTTTGATTTTTGGTCAGTGATATTTAAATCTTGAAAATAATTCTTTTTTTGTGTGTGTGTGTCTCAGTTATTTTGTAAGATTACTATCATATGTGAACACAGCATGGCTGCAACCTGTACATAAGAATGCATCTGGCATATTAACAGGGTCTACTTCTATATTAAGCAAAAAATAAACAAAAAACAAAAAAGTATATATGAAAGAGTGATAGTTTGTGTATTTAAAAGATGCAGACTTGATGTAATATGAAGTGATCAGTGGATTAAATAATACTGTGAAGGGACTATATTGCACTTGATGACAAATCAGCTACATGTTCTTGTTCCTCCTATCTGAATTAGTCAATGACATACATTTGACTGCCATCTTTATGCCTTATCATAAATAGTGTTCAATGTGTGTGTCACCACCACCCCCCTCCTGGGCCCAGTCCCACTATGTAGGGATTGGTGTCGGTTGTTGGTGACCCCTGCGTTCCAGTTTAGGAGAGATGACATTATCATGGCATTATTATCAAAGCAGCAGCCAAGGTGAACGATGAATTGCTATGTGTTGAGTGATGCAAAGTAGATGAGATCGTAGCTACAATGTGTTTCTCTGATTTCTCTGGAGATGTGTAAATGTTAACACTTTCTGATGATAGGTAGTAGAAAAGCAAATTCGTTTTATATAAAGAACAAAGTTACTTGCAGAAATAGAATGAGATTGAGGAAACAGAAATATACAAAGAGAATATCAAAGAATTTCACAAGAATGTTGTGTATGTGTAGGTAGCACAAGTGATATTTATGTGAATGAATTAGACAGTTCAAAAAAAAAAAAAGTTTTTGTATGGCAGTAACATCAGTGTTGAGCTGATCGGAGGTTCATTTATTTCGTTTATCTTGTAAATATCTGGCATATTTCAGCAGAAAGATGTAGAAAGAAATGAATTTGTCATTACTAGCGTTGATTGTATGGAATCCTGACTACTGTGTTTCCCGTATTTTGTTCTTTTGTATTATCTGGAAATGCACTTTATAGTTGCCTTTGAATGAGATGTTGTAAAACTTGTTATTAGGTTCATAATGTTTCTTTTTTTCTTGTTTTTGTTGATAATTTGATTAGGTTTGGGAATGTGTGCGACAGAAGGGATGGTAGATTATAACACATTACCATGCTAATTTCAGTGTGTGCATATATTCATTTTGGGATTGATCACACATGACTATTGTTCAGTCACCATTTCTTGTTTCCGATGTTGTAATCTTGTCGGCTATAAACTCAAAACATACTGTCTGCGTTGGAGCAGATATCCCATCACCGCATGGACGTACACTCTATCACCATAGTGACCGTTGCAGTTGCTGATTTACGAGGTTGTATATCTACTAAGAGCAATATACTGCCATATGATTATAATTAAATTGTGAATTGATAACATAATTGCACATGACAAATACTATGACATAGAGGTATAGAGAGAAATTATATGTATATTGAAAGTTTAACTTGGTATTGGGTAAGATACAGTTTATCTGTAGTTGATCATATTTTAAACATCTGTATATTGGAAACTAGCAAAATGTTTTTTTCCTCTCTCTTTAGAAGTGTAAGTGCAGTTGTCAAATGAGAAAGGAAGCTAGCCAAGCATTTCGCTTACTTAGTTTAAAATAGCACCATATGTGTTTGAACATCAGACTGCCGTTTGGGTGAAGATACAAGTGGATTGGAGATTTTAGTGTCATGATTGTGGAACATCCTTTGGCAGCCATTTCACAAGAGTTGAATAGTTTACCAGACTATCTAGAAGAAGGAGGGAATTACAGCGGGCTCCATGGCCAAAATTTCTGTTCGGTCATCCTGTCTTGGCACAAAATGTATGGAGCTTGATGCTGTGTTAATGTGATGTATTGAATGGAGGATGTAGGAAATAGCAAAGCTGAAATCTTGTTTCTGTCAACCATGACGGGTGTGACCGAGGTCACTTTCAACGTACTGAGAAGTTTGAGAGCAACTTGTACAGGGCTTTATACATAGGGTCAAATATTTGTTGTAGCCTGAAGCTTAATACCTACATTCGTATGTCAGTGCCGGCTGATACACTTGAGCCATGGTCTGAGATGGCGACAGGTGTCTGTCATGACACTTTCATCTTTCAGTTCAAAAGCACCAAACATTTTGCGTTCTCTCTGTCGAATTCCTCATATCATTACTGCTTTTGCTTTTGCCTTTGGGTGTGAATTTATGTTGGACCTAGACATCTGGTTGGGACTTGTGTAAATACTTTCTTTTCTACAGGTGACTTCTCTGGGTGATATCTGTGTGTTGCATCATTCACATTGCTCCTCTTACACTGGTATACTAGTAGCTTCTCTTTAACCTTGTGAGGTCAACATTTTATGATGATCACTGAGAAGAGGAGAATTCTGACTTTAGTGTATTGTTTCATTTGGCTGTTAATCTGTATTCTCTCTCTAGTAAATATCAATTTTCATGCCGCTACCCTTTATTGGGGATGATTGTTACCTCCCCGATTCTTTCATTGCCGTTTACTACCCACACAAAGTTGCACATTTGCACCCTCTCTTGAAATGAGCTTTGGTTGAGATGCCAGTCATTCTGCGCCAACATAAAGCTTTCTAGACACCCCACTCTGCATGCACCGTGAGACACTGGATGGTAAAGAGCTGAAAGGAGCTTATGACTGATGAGCATTTATCACCCTTTTAGTGCAGAGTAGGAGACAAAATGTTTGCATGTGCTGCGTATTTTCACGACGGTGTATAAAGAACATCGTAATCTTTATTATTGTTTCTTTTTTTCCATGGCTTCTCTATGTTTGGACCAATACACACAGCAAACACACGTCTTAAAATCTTCAAACGTATATGTATATATTTGGTGACGTCATCTTCTAATTCCTTGCGATAACTTGATACACACTACCCTTAGATTGCGTGTTGCAAGTGTGTAGTGCATTGACCACATCTGCCGGTAGGGAGTGCAAATGCAAGATTCTGTACGCTTTCACGTAATATATTCATATACATATATTAAATATATATATATTATATATTATATAGATTATTTAGGGCTGGTCCCATGAAAACTCATTTCTTGTACAAAAAAAAACAACTTTTATTTCATCACCTTTGACCACTTAGCTACAACAGAAGTTGTAATGAACACCCAATGGTGCATTTAGCAAGCTGTTTTTTTTCCAGTTAGGAAGCACAAAATCACCAGTATTATTGACAAGGAGGGCGCTGTTCTAGAGTCATTTGCTCCCTACAAGAAGTCAACGTTACTCAGATCAGAATCTTTCTCCCCTATCGACTGTAGCAATGGAAACTGACTTCTTTTATTTCCTTCTCGTATTTCCAAAGTTGAAGTTGCCACCACTCACTGAATGGTTCAAAGGAGATCATGCTCCCCTGCTTATAACTTACTTGCTTGTAGAGGACCCAAAACTAAAGGCCCTTTTGGTCATGTCAGTATGGAACTGTAAAACACGATATATTCGCGGTATGAAAATTTTGTGAAGTGGAGCCGACAGCCTTTCTCGCAGCATGAAAGTTTTGCGACTTGCCACTGGCATCCAATGCACATTGAGTAGGCAAGAACTTTTGCGTGCATTTTAATATCTTGAATGTTGCCGCTCGCGAAATTCACGAAATAAAAATGTACGCGACCATTCCTTGTTTTATACAGTAACCATCACGTGTGAGGAAAACGTAATGCGTAGTGGTTTTAGTAATGTCTTTTCCAGTCTATATGGCTGCATACATTATTTGTTACAGATATTTGCTTGGGTGAGTAAATTTACATAATTTTGATTTTCTATACCTTAATTTTTTTTTCCTACATGGATGCCATCAAAACTGCCAACATAGTATGTGATAAAAGGCCAGAAGACTTTGAATGACTCAGATATTTTGATTACTGCCAACCCCTTGGTCAGCTCATGTCCAGAACATTTTAATGGTGTAACTCAGCCCATAGTGTGACAACTTAGGACAAAGTCCAATACAGGCTAAATTTTGGTTGAATTTTGCATAATCCAGATACTGTGGCATGCAGTCTTATTATTGGAGATCATTTTTTTTTTTTTTTAATCCTTTCTAACCAACTTGCTTGAAATAAATAGTCTTTGAAAAAGTTGTCCGAGCTGAAATATTTGTTTAAATAACGATCATCAGCATCATTTGCCTGTAATTGAAATTTGGACAAAAATGAAATTAAAATGTAGTTGCCTGCATATCATGTAATGTGTGGTGTAAAATTTAGTCTAACACATGAAACTCAAGCCAGTATGAAAACACACCAGCCTGTTTTAGCCACTGTCAAAATAACGGGCATTTAACATTGATGACTACATGATGCATTACAGAGAGAAAAGAAAGAATCAGAGAACTCTGCTTTTGTTGGCAAACTGAAGAAATGAAATGCTCACCAATGTGCAAATGATGTTGTGATACCACACGTAGAAGAAAGGGATGTCTACTGTGGACCACATGGGGGTGGGGTGGGGGTGGGGGTGATAAGTGCTAGTAACTTGATTGGGAAGTTTGTTCTCCATGAACAACTTGCTAAGAACTGCCATAAAGTGGCTGTAGAGACCCAGCGTAAGTAATACAATCAACCTTGCTTAAGTCGAATCCAAAGGGACTGCTGAAAGTCCTTCCACTTGTGTGAATTTTGACTTACACAATAGAATTAATGCATGGTTTTAGTCGCCATGGGTTGTAATTTTCTTTGGCTTATAATGCAATTTTTAGATTTATGCGAGGTCGAATTAGGCGAGGTTGACCGTATCAAGATATTGGGAGTATTCACTAATATGGCAGAGATATGAAAGTGTGACATCATTCATAAAGTAAATTTGGCTTTTGGTGAGGGGTACTGTAGAAGAAAAAAAAAAAGACCCACATTGCAGATAAGGAAACATATGTCATTTAGGTTTGAGCCATACCTCCCTAAACATGTTGTTGGTTTTGTTCTAGTTTTTTCTTTAAAAGGAACCTCAGGATGATTTTCAGACTTTTACATTTGAACAACTATAAATCAGTTTAACTGAGTACAGAGTTTCAGAATTTATAGTGATTGGTAGGAGGAATTAGAATGTTTTCAAAATTTATAACAAATTGCAATGAACAAGGATAATGACATGGCAGCCTCACCATAAGAATGCATGAGTTGGGGCTCAAGGAAGCAGAACAAAAGAAGAAGGCATGCATAGGTTCTTCATAGGTGAACTTGTTGAGCAAGCGGCATTGTAATGGAAGTACACTGCTCCATTTCTGAAATATGTGAGGCTCTGATGTCATCAACACTGTTCATTGTAATTTGTTTAAGATTTTCAGTTTATTGGTTTCTCTGCTCAAGGACCACAATAAATTCCATGAATCTATACATGGAGCTATCAATTTATGTGCTACATGATGTGAAATTATGAAAATCGTCTGGAATGCCCCTTTAACCTTTGGCAGACTGCAGTGATCTGCTCCACATCAACATGCCGTTTGCTTGTGTGTCAGTCATTAAGAGGAAATTGCAATATTTCTTTGCTTGCCTATTTGCTTCCTTTTATCAGCTTTACTTTCATCTCGAAGATGTGCAATAAATGAGGCCTGAAACTGACAGAAAAAACATGGCAGACAAAATACAGTCAATCACAACTTTTCCTTCTCCCCTATAATGGTCAAAGTTGAAGTCAAGCAATGCTCATTAAAATGGGTCTAGGGCAATTACCCCTTGGCATTTATCTCCTGGGCAATTACCCGGACCCTTCCCCTGGCCCTAATCCTAATCCTAATCCTGAACCTAATCCTAACCCTAACCCAAACTCCTAACTGTAAACCTCAACCCTAAACCTAATCTTACCACTAACCAGTATTTAGCTGGGGGGGGGGGGGGGGGGGTCTGGTTAACCCTAATCAGGCTGGGCTTTTTTGGCTATGCTATATCTGGGGGGGGGGGGGGGGGGCGGATTCCGCCCCCCCTTCAGATCTCGCCTATGGAATGCGCGATTGCGCCGAAAATCGGCACATGCGACGCCCGCGAAGTATTCTATCAAAATGTATGGTTGCTTTCTCCGAAAAATTTTTCGTATATTTTATATTAATTAATTATTGTAATTTATGCATAAAATCAGTTTTGGGCTCTAAATCACTTATTAATCCTCCAATTAAGCTAATTTCTTTTTAAAAATGTTTCTTGTATCATTCTTCTGAGACATAGGATAAAAAAAAATCTGTATCGAAATTAATTTCTTATGTATTTTATTGTTTTTTGAATTTCTTATGTATTTCTTTGTTTTTTGACCTTTTGTTTTTGTTTGTTTTTTGGCCAAAATTTGTCACAGACATTTTTCGAAGCATTATTATGCTAAAATAAATTAATTTCGGCCATTCTAAGTGAAGATATGAATTTTTATGTGAATTAATTGAAAAAACACAATTTGCATTGGATTTGTACACAAAATCACGTTTTGGAGCAATTTTGGGGTTGACACATTTTTTCGAACGGGCGTCGCGTCAAAACGGTACGCGCGGGCGCAACAATTTGGGTCTCAAAAGTTGCGCGATACTTGAAAGAAAAAAGTCATGAAACATCGCGGCGGGAGCTTATCGCGTTGGGAAGATATTGCGCGAAACGTCGAGGGGGGGGGGCGGATTCCGCCCCCCCCCCCCCCCCCAGCCTGATTAGGGTTAAAATGCATATGGGATGCACACGACACTACTTAACTATTGTGGAACACTTTCACAGTCAAAAGTCAAATAGAGACTTTTAGCTTTAAACTGTATACTGCCAGTATCTGGCGAGTAGAATCATTACATCTAGATCAAAGAGAGTTTATCGTGTAGGATTCATTGTGCATTCACATAGACTAGGATCTATCAGCTTGAAGCAGTTGACCTGTTGTTATCTACAGTTTCTTCACCCTCACAACAGATATTATTATAATATAGAGAGCATGAAGTTCTGTGCCTGTGATTGGACAATTTTTCAACTTGAAAAACAACTATTTATTTGTTTCTTCTTCAAAAGGTTCTGCCTTTTTTTTTCCTCCTTCAAAAGCGTCCCCATTTTTTTAAAGGTTGATACTGCTTTTTATTAGCAGGAGAAATACAGTATTGCTGCTAGAATTATCCAGAGTTGAGCTTGTCCAGTGAAATGGTTTTAAGTTGTCCCCTCCCCATCAACAAGAGGTTTTCCTGAATTATTGTTGCAACTGCGTGTCCATAAGCATTCCAGAAACAAAATCAAATCAAACAAGAGAGAAACCTGTGCATAATAATAAAGAGCCACTCTGAAGATGATTTACATGGTGGTGTTTGTTAGTGAAATGAATATGCATTTCACAGTGTCTCCCAAGATCGTAGCTGTTTAAATTCACGTACAAAAAACAGATAAAGTTTTTTTTTTCATGAAAGGAGATTATTTAGTTTTACACCTGAATGTTGATACAGGCCATGAGACTATGTACCTCACAAATGTCCATCATGCTGATGTGTGATTAAACTTTTATAGAGTAGACGCAAATTTATTTTGCTCAAGCAAAGACATAATCATTTAACCAGGAAAAAAAAAGAGAGAAAAAGTAAGTCAATCTGCATCAAGTAAATATACTCTGAGCTAAAAGGGATATTTAAAACTTGTGAAATATGTTCTTTTATCAAGTAGTGACCCCCCCCCCCCCCAAAAAAGCTTCTGCTTTAGATGAGGCAATTTGAGAGGTATACATGTGAATGCATCACATGGAAACTTGTGTGAAGCTAATAGATGTTTGCTATACCAAGTTCAAAGACAATTTCACCATTGCAGATTAAGTTGGCATGAAATGTTTAGCTATAAATGAAACATATCTATAAGTATGTCTTGCCTCATATGACTTTTTTTATTTTTTTTTTTAAAGCAAATGAGTTTCACGAAGTTTGGCAGTTTTCTGTTCTATCAAAAGAGAATGACTGTTAAAAGTTGTTTTTTACAAGCTTTTCAATTGCTTGAAAAGTCATCAAATTTGCAAATATTATAAACTTTACAAAAATAAAAAGAGAGTACCAGAATATAGAGAAGAAGAATTCAAAGTCAAAGGACTCAAAAAGAATTCAAAGGATAGGTTGATGTTAACCTAAGGGACTAATGATTTGAACCTGTATTGTTTCTCAAATATTTTAATTATTTCTTGTAATTCTGTGTGTATAATATGTGTCAGCCATGATTTTTTTTTTTTTAAAACTAGGAATTTGAAATTATTATAGTTTATTGTGAAGACATTGGACCAAGTAACGTGAAGAAATTACATAAACTGTTCAGTGCAAAGTGATTTGATAGGATATGTGTTGTGAAATAAGATTTATAACTTAATTGACTGCCTTTGGACAGCATGGCTTCTTCGTAAATTAAAATAGTAATAATGATAATGGACTTGTATGGTCTTTGGCCACGAGATTACAGACATTATTTTGTTAACACGTTCAATCCTGAATTCTGAAATCCCCATAGACTTAATACACAGGCCACCAGGTTCCCGTACAGAGCAGGTTAATAAAATCCAAGTTGAAATCTTCAGGGAAATTTCTTGTACTGTACCTGCAGAGTATGGTCAATTTGGGAAAACAAGAAATCCTTAAATCGCACATTTATCATCTCTTTATACCTTCTACCAAGACACGGCATCAAAAATGTGTAGAAGAGATGGTAAATGTTAACAGTCTGGCTCAAAGCAGTAAAAAAGAAATAATCCATGGAATAAATTGTGTATGTGGTGATAGGCCTATGGGGGGGGGGGAGAAGTGCTAGACAATTATTAGGGAGCTTTAGATTTTAGTCGCGCGGACGTTCAAAGAGAAAAAAACATGATCTGAGCGTGCGCAGTAACTTGATCCGCGCTACTGCGCACGCTCAGATCGTGTTTTTTTCTCTTTGAACGTCCGCGCGACTAAAATCTAAAGCTCCCTATTGTTGGATAAGTGGAATAACAACTCACAACACACAGTGTATGCACTGTGTCTAATCTGACATACAGCCACAGATACTGGTCTGTGTAAGTGCAATTTTAATATGATTTTTTTTTTTTTTTTTTTTTAAATGGGGTGGGGGATTGGGGATGTTTAGGGTATTGCAGGACATGGTATGACGGGAAGTACTCTCCACTTACTCTCCATGATTGGGAATAGGTACCGCCTTTGTAAAGTCTCGGTTGATTTTTTTTCCCCCAATTCCTGTTTTATTCATTTTTGTCAATTTTTAAAACGATAATTAGTGATGCTCAATGGTCCCATACTGTTCAGAGATACAATATACCCAATTCAACTGAAAATCACTAATTTGTTAATTTCTTTATTCTTATATAAGTATAAATTGCAATAGAGATTTGATGGAAAAGTGAGTTGTAAAAAAGTAGGTAATAGGCCTATGTGTCATTCCCATATAAATCCCCAATATTCTTTTGTGTCCTATTTATATGGCATATTAATTTTGTGTGTGTGGATTTTTTAAAAATGATTTGTTTGTTTTTAATCACCAAAAAGAAGCAGGTTAACACCCTTTACTTTCTACATATCCAGTTTGTTTTGCTATCTGTATTGCTGTATCGTTTAGTTTAATTTCAGTACAAGCACAGTGAGAAAGTTGACTTCAACTCTTCTAGGGAATATATCTGCTCTATGTATACTGTACATAATTATTATCTAGAGTGGGAGACAATATGACACATGTCTGCTCTATTGAAGCACTGTTTATACACGTGTGTTAGGGCAGGCAGCCCTGTATTAACACTGCTGAAAGTAACATCAAGGAAATATGTTATCAAATACATTACAGATTTAAGAAAAAAAAATATGTGAAAGACAGAAAAAAAATATTTCTTGTTTGTCTGTATCTTCTTCTGTTACTTTCAAATATGAAATAAAACTGATTGCTAACATTGAGATACCTGCCTCTGAGTGTGTCTGTGTTTGCTTACAGTACAATGATTCATGTGCTCTGTGTAATGTACTAAGTACAGTATACACAATTCAATCTTGTTGAAGTATTACATTCCAAACAAACTGGCCTAGTTGGTAAAGTGCAATATTGCACACCATGCTTTAAAGAGGCACTATATTATAGTTTCGGTTGAGATGGGGCTTCAGGATTTCAACTTTTATTTATTAGGTGATCCGAGTATCCTCTCTGATCACCTATTGTATCTGTACGGATTCTTTCTTCTTCTTCTTTATTTCTTTCTCCTCAAATGTTGTGCAGAGGTTAACTCAAAAAGTCATTCACCTATCACTTCTAAACTGATACCATATATGTATCACGTCATAAGGACGACAGATCTAATGTATCACTGTAATCAGTCAACCATGACGTCACTATGACGTCATTATCTGAAAACACGTTCACATTCGTATCTCATTAATGGAATGGATTTTCTCAATGAAATTTACATATCATATAGTTCAAGTCAAGCTCTATTGATATATTTCATAAAATTTAGTCACGTTCGTAGTAAACGAGGGCGTATGCGCGCGTTCAAATTTTAACATGCTCCAATCGAGCTCAAAATTGTTTTGCACACGTTTCAGGTCATTTGGAGTATTTCAGAAAAAATTGACGGACGCGTACGCGCGCGCGCATATACGCACGCACAGCTCATATGCAATAGAAATTTCCCGTTTTTTCACACGTATCGGATGTCTGAAATGTCAAAGAATGTTTCTACCAAGTTTCAAGTCGATCCGACTCAATATGACGTCATACGGGCCCGTCAAAGTTGAAATTCCGCGCGCGCGTCAATGGCGATATACAGTGCAACAATGCCAAAAAACCGCCAAATTTAAATCCGATTTTACTCGTCAGGATGGACGGTGACCCCCCATTTTCTTTACATATTTTGAAAGCTGATGAGTTGTACATATCATTTCATGGGTTGGCGATACTGAAAAATGATTAAAAGATATCAAATTTCTTAAAAAAGTAAAAAAAGTAAATTTTCAAAATGACGTCATCAAAATTCAAGTTCACTCGAGCGTATCTCACTTATCCTTTGCCGATTTTCACCTAACTTTCAGTATGTTGTAGCTTATTTAATGTTCTTTCATATTTATTATTACAAACTTTTGATTGGATGACGTCATCACCTCGTAAAAATGGATTAAAAGTATCCTTGTAAAATTTGACCAGTTTACGTGTTATCTCTATGGGAGAGCAGTTTTTCTGGAAGTGAAAATTGACATTACTATCTTTTTCGAGCACTAGCTCACTTATGCTTCAGTGAATTTTTCCCAGATTTTAATATGCTGTAGCTGAGACTTTGGGCTATCGGTAGTGTGCCCTTCGTTTTTTCATACGATGTCGGGATCACGTCAAAAAACTTACTTGAAATTAAAGTTTATCTTCGATGTATTGAAATATTTCTTTCTTTTTGCAATGTTATGTGCAATAACTCAAGAAAAACATACCCTATCACCACCATATTTTGCACATATTTAGTTCATGTCACGAACATTATTTCATAAAATAACGACTTGATCAGACGCCATCTTGGGTATGTAAATTAGGGTCAAAGGTCATAGATGTTTCATCCTGTATCTTGGTGAATACATGTCCTATCTTTCCCATATTTTGCACACGTAAAGACCATGTTACAGGGATCATTTCATAAAATAACCACTTTTTGCTCAGATGCCATCTTGTCTGTGCAAAGTGGGGTCAAAGGTCATATGTACTTCTTTTTCTATTTTCGCTATGACGTGTTATCTCTATGGGAGTGAATTTTTTTAGATGTGAAATTGACATGACTCTCTTTATCGAGCACTATCTTACTTATGCTTCGGTGAATTTCTCTCAGATTTTAGTATGTTGTAGCTGAGACTTTGCACTATCACGATTCGAATCATTGATTAAAAAAGAAATCGGATCACCTTAATTTGTCAGTGATGACAAATTACAATCTCTAGTTTTTTTTTTCTTTTTAACTAATAAAAAACTTCAGACATATACGTAAGAGTATAATTCTAAGAGGAATTCAAAGTTTATTTGATGAAAATTGGTTTTGCAATGGCTGAGATAGCCAAACAAAGCTGTCCTATTAAAAGGCGGGAACAATATTTTAAATGGATTTGTTTTTTCTTTGTTTTTTGATATTTCAGCCATTTCAAAACCACTTTTCGTCAAATAAAGTGTGAATTCTGTTTAGAATAAATTTTGTATGCTCATTAAAATTTTTTATGAAGTTGTTTTTAAGTTATCTCGCAAAAAGTTGAATCCTTATCTCAATCAATACTGTATATACCATCCCTTGGTGTTAATAGATATACACTTTGTACCAGTCAAATCAGGAGGACATCTTGACAAATGCCTCGATTAAAAAAGACGACAAAACAAAGCAAATGTGTTACATGTTATATATTTATTTACATGATTATTCGCGGGTTTTCACGGAGCAGTGATGTGACTTTAGTTATGATAATTATGCAAATTAGTAAGAATGGTCCCATGGATTCAAAAGTCTGCGATGCCATCAACTGTCTTGTACACTTAAATGTTCTCCCCCTCCTTTTTATTTTGAAATTACTGAATTTCCCTGAGATCGCAAAAACAGAAATGCTTTTACTGCCGATACATGCCCTTTACATAGGCTTTCTCTTGTGCAATCTAATTATCTGATATCAGTGAGGGGGAGGAGGGGAGAGTTGTTCACATGTATTTGCTAAACCATACAAAATAACCCGGTGTCATGTAACAGTTTTGTGACAAATGAATGGAAGATTTTGGAGTTGACGTCATTACCTTGTCAGCACTTTGATGTTTGTGATGTGTTGCGACCGATGTCAGTAGGCCTACGTCAGGGGAAACTTCTTTCTGACGAGGTCGTCGGGAGGCTAATCTACCTCGTATCAACGAGATTCAAGAGATGGAGTAACAACAGTGTTATTCCCTGTGATCCCATGTTTGATGCCGCGACTAAGAAATATTGGTAGTACAATGTATGTGCTAAACTGGTGCTGCCTCGCAGATCGGAGGACAATAATTGATTCATGCGGCATTGCATCATGGACTCGTCACTCTCAATGGAAGATACGTCTCTATGATGGTAATTACTTTTTGCTCTCCCTTATAATGAAACACTAGCGGTACATAAAGGTACAGACACAGAGATGTGCGAATAAAAATTCCACCAAAATTGATGAAACAAGAATTAAAATTACCTGACTTTACACGTTTTTACACTAATCTAACATATAAATGAATAAAGAACTACACTTGAAGATTATACCATTTCAGTTTCATTTGTCGAAAATGATCGGAAAGATGATAAAATCGACTTTCCAGTAAGGGTGCAGTTCAAATATTTTCAAAACGTACTGCTCAGATTTACACTTTTTGACATAATCCTGGACAGGAGTTACTTTCTTTTTCATATGCTCTGTCATTAGCTGAAATTTAATTTCCTTTAATACAAAAACAAACAAAAAAACAAAACAAAACAAACAAACACACAAACAAACAAGGAAAAGTAGAAATTACGCGGTGCGTAACATATGTCCCCGCCGGAAGTAGCATTTTGTAACAAAATGTGCAATATAGGTAAAAAATCAAGGTCAAAGGTCAAAGAAGTCAAAGGTCAAAATTCTGTGTAGAAGTTTTGAAGCCCTCACCTAGTGCCATCACATAAAGCAAATGGAATCGAAATTGGGTTAGAAATGGCGAAGGAGTAGCATTTTGTAGCCAATGTACAATATAGGTCAAAAATCAAGGTCAAAGGTCAAAGAAGACAAAGGTCAAAATTCTGTGTAGAAGTTTTGAAGCCCTCACCTAGTGCTATCACATAAAGCAAACGGAATCGAAATCGGGTTAGAAATGGCGAAGGAGTAGCATTTTGTAGCAAAATGCACAATATAGGTCAAAAATCAAGGTCAAAGGTCAAAGAAGTCAAAGGTCAAAATTCTGTGTAGAAGTTTTGAAGCCCTCAACTAGTGCCATCATATAAAGCAAACGGAATTGAAATCGGGTTAAAAATGGCGAAGGAGTAGCATTTCGTAGCAAAATGTACAATATAGGTCAAAAATCAAGGTCAAAGGTCAAAGAAGTCAAAGGTCAAAATTCTGTGTAGAAGTTTTGAAGCCCTCACCTAGTGCCATCACATAAAGCAAATGGAATCGAAATCGGGTTAGAAATGGCGAAGGAGTAGCATTTTGTAGCAAAATGTACAATATAGGTCAAAAAATCAAGGTCAAAGGTCAAAGAAGTCAAAGGTCAAAATTCTGTGTAGAAGTTTTGAAGCCCTCACCTAGTGCCATCACATAAAGCAAACGGAATCGAAATCGGGTTAGAAATGGCGAAGGAGTAGCATTTTGTAGCAAAATGTACAATATAGGTCAAAGGTCAAGGTCAAAGGTCACGACTGAAATTCTGTGTAGAAGTTTCAAAGCTCCCATGTAGTGCTATCATATAAAGCAAACAGAATCAAAATTGGCTCATAAATGACAGAGAAGTAGCAAATTGAAGATTTTGATCACACACGGACGGACGGACGGACGGACGGACGGACGGACGGACACACGGACACACACACGTACGGAGCCCGTTTCATAGTCCCCTGCTCGAACTCGTTCGGCGGGGACAACAAAATATAGCAGACATTATGTTAGCGTTCCAAATGAATCATCTCCTTGCTCGGAAAGACCGCGGCATCGAACCCCGATCATCAAAGTCACAAGTGCACCTGTGGAATTATACGTCAAAAGAAAACTGAGGGCTGTATGAATGTTTACAGCCAATTGGAACTCCATTTCTCAAACCTCCTTGGTTGTATCCGCCTGGAGAATTAACCTTTGTATTCTCATTTTGTCCGATGGACCTCACTATTTGACTGGACTCCCCTCTATCTGACGTAAAACTCTAAAATACTGGAGTCCGAATGAGATGAAACGTCTGGCATTCTCTTAATGTGACTTTACTTTATCATCTCACTACAATCATCAAAGAAGGATTGCAGTTGAACTGAAATTATTTTTGTTTTGTTTTTGTAATAATATTAGTATGTTTCAGTGTTTCAGTGGTGTGTATTAAGAAGCCTATAGTTGTTGCATATAGCTCAAGTAATATTAAAGATGCATACAGTATTGATTTAGTATTGCGGACATTGCAATTAGAGTCGCGGTTAGATCTTCAAAGGGATTCTCTGCATTTTTATCATTAGGAGCCCTAAAGCTAGTGCAATACAGTTATTGACATTGAACCGAGCCCATGGCCGCGTGAAATTATTCGGATTTTTTTTCTTCATTCAAGTATAGAGCTCCTTCTCCATGTTATTGTCAAAATAGCAGTATTGAGAAAGTGTTTTTTGTTTTTTAATTAGAATTTAATGTGCGTTTGTGTGAATTCATGCAGTGAGTACAGAAAAAAAAACAACAACCCAAAACGCTTTAATGAAGTTTGAAGAAAAGAATTGCTTAAACCATTCAGTGTAGTTATTATAGTTAGTGCCACCATAATAGACATAATCTCGATAATAATATTTATTAATTCGTATAGGTACATCAATGTGAAGAAAATGCAAGTTTCACGATTTATGTTTGTTTCGTTTTTCCAGGACATCAATATAGAGCTCTTGAGTCTTCAAGAAAAAGTCATAAAGAGAATGATATTAACCTTATTTGTTGAACAAAATAATAAAGGGGCTATAATAGGCCCATAACTCTGTCTTAAAATGAATATGATTGTTTGTCTTTCCTATATAACTTTCTGGAGAGGGCAGTTAATACAAAGCAAAACCAAAATGTTATTTGAGAATTCGTAATGATTCATTTTACTCCATATTCCTTAGATTGAAATAAGAGTGTAGTCAAGGACCAATCCAAAAGTAGGATTGAAGTTTTCAATCTAGTAGAGTTAGAATTCAGTCTTTTTCGACTGAAACTTTCAATCCAATTTTGGATTGGTCCCTGACTACAATCTATTAGATTGACTTTCAATCTACGGAATTTAGAGAGTTCAAAAGATGAAAGGGAAATCGAAGTGAACGCTTTTCAATCGAATGCTTTCATGATATCGGCAATGTTTGCCGAGGTCACAGCGTTGGCTGCTAATATTGTGCTTTGGGAATAGTGGAAACGACTATGAATATTATGATTAAGATATTCTGTAGATAGTGCTAAAAATGATTTTTTTTTTTGTGTGTGTGTGTGTGACAGGATATTTTATTGAACTGAATGTGTATAGCTAAAAGACGAATCAGAAGAAATCTTGATTTTGATGAAGTTTCGGTGTCCCTTCACTATCACAAAAAACAAAAATTTTCTATCTTTAATGCATCGCTTTCGTTTGCTGAAATTCATTTCAAATAACTTCCTTGCTTATAGTTTGTAAGCCTGCATTTTGTTATGAAATTTCCAGTTTTTAACGCAGGCGCATTCATAGACGTCCCAGTCCCAAATCATGCGTGACAAATTGGTCAGTGCAGTATTCATAATAAAGTCATTCAACCAAGAATAACTTCCTGTTTACAATTTCATAGCGATATCAGAATAATTGACTTAATTCGTCTTTTTGTTTGTTTGGGAGGGACACGATCAATGGAAATTTTTGAGGAAATGGAATCAGATCTGTAGCTCATTTATTTTGCATAATCAGCTGTAACTGTTCTGCTGAAATTTGGCGAAATTTTTGTCTTTATTGATTTTCATAACACAGGCCTGCATAACACTTAATACATATAAACAGAAATGAATACGATAAGCATTCACACAATTTCAACCAGCCTCCTTTATTCTCAATCGAACTTGATCAAAATTAATTTTCACGGTTGGTACTCGTAAGAATGTGTTATACTCGTTCTTATAGGCCTATAAGTAGCAGACTAAACTTATAACTGGATCTGAATTTCTCTTTAAGATTGTGTCGGAGCGAATGCATGGGCCGAGGGAGGGAGTTATAGAACTGTTCTGTAATTGTCTCAGAGACTCAGACGAGGTTAGGGCTTCCCCAAGACAGACCTGGCCTGCTTTATAGGCATTGGTGCCGGAGTTCACAGGACAGCTACCCCGTGTCCTGAGTTTTAACTTTTAGGGCCTACATCTTGAGAACAGAAGAACATTTTGTAGATTTACACGCTCGCACAAACACACAGACAGACACAGATCTACACACATGCAGACACAGCCCAAGATGAGTATAGTTCCCTTTTTTTTTTTCATGAAGTGAAATGGGAGACAGTGTTTCCAGGCAAAAAGGTCTCGTTCTCAAGTTGTTTAGCCCGAGTCACTTTTTCTTTTCTTTCCTCTCCGAAGAGTTTACATAGGCCTGCCGAAAGATTGGTCTATACGTATCACGTCGCGGGGATAATAACATGTTCCGCGGTGACTGCATAATAACAATATGAATCCCCTCAAAAAGTAAAAAACAAAAACAACAAAAACAAAAAACAAAGAAAAAACAAACAACCAAAAACAAACAAAACAAAACAAAAATTATGATAAAAGATTCCTCCGGACAGACGGATTTTTCTGTCTAGCCGAAGTGCCAAGTCCGCCGAGTTTGCGCTTTAAGATTGATCGCGTTTTTTTGGTTGACACCTATAGTATACTTCAGGTTTCTAACATTTTTGGTGAGATATAATGAGAAACCTAATGTTATTAAATGTGAAACGAATTCAACGTTTATTTGATGAAAATTGGTTTTGAAATGGCTGAGATCACAAAAAAAAAAATAAAAAAATATGGGACTCACTTTTAACGATTGCTCTGTTTTACTCTGTTTTGGGATGTCTCGGCCATTCCAAAACCGATTTTCATCAAATTGATTTTGAATCCCTCCTAAAGAATGGTATGCTCTGTAGGCCCTACTACTGTAGGCCTATGTCATAAGTGGTTTCTTGGTATCTCGTAAAAAATTAAAAAAGCCCAATTCTCATCTGCACCGATACCCTCCGTAAAAGTACAGCCCGACGACAGCCATCAGGCCCATAACAGGCGCGCCGGAAGCAGTTTTGGATTGGGGGGGGGGGGGGGGGGCAAATATTGGAGGGGGCTCACGATAGACCATACATTTGTTACACAATATACACATACACACACTAAATGAATATACACATGTATATAATATCTATATATTCATTAAAATTAAACACACTATGTTTGTTTATATCAAATGAAGGAAATAACACTTTTGAGGGTAATTTGGATGTAATTAATTTTGATAAATTTTGGCGCCCGAGCGTAGCGAGCGAGCCGAAAATTTTGAATTTCAACTTACAGAACATGGAATTCTTGTATTTATTTTTTTTTGCTTATTAAATCTTAGATTTCTAATCAAGATATAGTGACAGCCCTATAACGATTTATACCAACAAACAGAGGACTTGAAAAAATACTCTAAATTAGTACGAGCGAGTGAGCCAAAATTTGTATATTTCCGCGTCATCATTAGGTTTTGTTCTTATCTTGTTTGATTTTTTTTTTCTTTGCGCCCCCGTATGTTAGAAACCGTTGGCACCCTCTTTTGATCCAATCGGCGATCGCTTCAGAACGAAAGAAATTGCAGCCGCTGCTCCGTGTTACATTTTGCCTGCTAAATATAAAATGATATGCGTGAACACAAAGACATTATCATTTTGTCCGCATCATCTTACATTTTGTTCTTATCTTTCTTTTTTATATATAAATTTTGGCGAGCGAGCGCAGCGAGCGAGCGGAATTTTTTTTGTGTGTGTTTCAGCTCACAAAACATGGAATTCTTGTCATTTTTTTTGCTTATTAAATCTTACAATTCTAATCAAGATATAGTGACGGCCTTATAGATAACGATTTATACAAACAAACTGAGGACTTAAAAATACTCTAAATTTATAGTCAGTGGCGTATCTAGGGAAAACGGCGCTCGGGGCAAGCGCGAAAATTGCGCCCCTAATTCTGAAAAACTGTTCAACCCGCCAACCCCATCACGGTAGGGACTTTAAAAAAGTCCACATGATATGCTTTTTTCAAGCACATAAAAGGGTCTTTTGAGGGTGATTTAAATGTAATAAATGTTATTATTAAATCTCATTAAATCTTACAATTCTAATCAAGATATAGTGACGGCCTTATAGATAACGATTTACACCAACAAAGTGTGAGGACTTGAAAGAATACTCTAAATTAGTACGCGCGAATGAGCCGAAATTTGTACATTTCCGCGTCATCATCACGTTTTGTTCTTATCTTTTTTTTTGTGATAAATCTTGGCGTGCGAGCGCAGCGAAACAATTAACAAAGATGAAACCAAACATGAAGACGACCAGTCTTTGTGACGGACACCTGCCAGTAAAACAAAATAACATGTTTGTTGTGTATTACATATTCCTGTTTTAAGCTGTTTATAGAGAAGAAAAATGTTGACAAGAAGGATAAGTTTTAACAACGAAATAAGTCTTGACAAAATATGTCAACAAAATGAAGAGTTTAAAAGATAAATATAAAGTGTACTACCTACGAAAGAAATACAGTGAAATATTTGTTTATAACATTAAATTTTATCAAATACACTAAATATTATGTTAACAACAAATGTATTACTGTAGTGTAACTCACACCAATCTTGCTGCTTTTTCTTGCAAGTTCGAGTAACATTGAACATGACAAAAACTTGATAATTCTCTACATGACTTGTAGCCGAGGTTCATGTCGATTTTTCCTGATTACAATAAATTCAATTGAATTCAGTAGACACCCACGGGATCCCTGTCTGCAACATCTGACAAATAGACTATTATATAGTTTCATCATGAGTGTCTGACTTATATTAATTTTGTAGCTTCTGTTACATAGGTTAAGGTACAATTATCCTTCCTTCCTTTCTTTCTAACTTTCTTAATAATGTTCGTTCTTTATTATTTTTTCTTTCATTCTTTCATTGAAATTCATTCATTCATTCATTCATTCTTTTTTTTCTTTCTTTCTATCTTTTCTTTCTCTCTTTTTTCGTTCTCTTTTGCTTTCATTCACTCATTCTCTTTTTTTTTTTTGGGGGGGGGGGGGCTGCGTTTTGACCGTACCTTTTGCGTAAAGGGAGGAGGCACCCCATTTGTTTTGTGTTTTATAAGCTGGAGAATGACGACTGACGAGTGTAGTGATATGGATTTCAGAAGGGGATGGGGGGGGGGGGGGGGGATGGTGGCGCAATTTTTTGTTCTTTCCCAGCCTCTGGATTTACCCCAAGTCGAAACTCGTCGAAAAAACAGATGAGCGGGGATGGGGGGTTAAAACTATAATTTTCCGGGAGCGCTATACCTACGTCAGGTGTCACATTAGTAACAACTAGCGGTGGAAGCGGGACGTATGGAAGATTTTTTTTTTTTTTTTTTTTTTTTTTTTTTATTCAAGGGGGGGGGGGGGGCACACGTAAAAAATGACAAAACAAAGAAGAATTTTTAAAAAGTTGCTTCAAAAGGAGGGTTGTCATGGACCAGTTGTGCCCGCCTCTAAATCCGCCAGTGCTTAAAGCTAACATGTTGATATTTACACGATTTTCCATATCCAAAGGCCGCTATAACTGCAACGGTTACCGTTGAATGCGGTTGAGATTATCTGCTCACTCCCAACGAAAAAATGAATGTCTAAACATTTATGACTTATGAGAGTTAGAATTAGTAGTCTTAGCTAATAAATTTCCCTATTTGTATTTTATTATATTTACTTTATTTCATTCATTTTTATCTATTTATTAATTAATTTTTTTTTTTTTTTGGGGGGGGGGGCAAAAATGCGTTCTGCGCCTATGATCAGGCCAATATGAGACCACCTGAAATAGTATTTGCGATAAATTGAACTGTATTGTTTAACTCAGCAAAATTTTACGATTTCGCGCCGTAGTTTAAAGGTCTCCGCTCTTGAACACTGTTGAAGGCGTGGGAGCAGGGAGGTGGGAATCCCACCTCCCTAGCGGGAGGAAGGACGGACGGTCCAAAGTCTGGAATACTGAAGGATGAAACACTACATCCATGATGGTCATTACGTATCCGTTACGCGTCCCTTGATTGCCAGTGCACATGGTGGAGGAAAGCGCGAGCATGCACCAAGCCGCCCGCCCCTGCGCAAACTTGACCTCCCATGAACGATGTTGTTTGATGTATGTGCCTGGCGCCTGTTGAATGTTCGATCGAGTGATACGTGAGTGCATCTGTATAGCTTGGCATGCATCGACAAAACCACGTGGGGGCACAACATCTACCAACCAGATCTCCAAAATCCACTGTTGCCATCCAGACAGGGAATCTCAGTAATCACCAAAATCTTTCTGGCCGGGTAAGTCTTGCATAATAATTATGCTACATCTAGTGAGGCATCGAGCCTCTCCACGTCGGAGAAGAGGTGTGACAATTGTTGCGTTTTTGTTTGATTTATGTCTAGCTATTTACAACTCAGTCTAAGTTAGCCATTTAGTGGAGATGTTGGCAGTGAATTCAGGCCGAATGGTAGGCCCACTCTAGCACGTTAATGCCAGTACAAACTAAAATTTACTTCAACCCGAGCTACACTACCGTGTACAGGTAAAGTGTAAGGGTTGCTTGACTACCATGACTACGGACTACGGGGGGGGGGGGGGGGGGGGGGTCCAAATGGGGGCCTAAATTGTACATTTTCATCTTCTTGAAAACCTGGAGTAATGGATTTTCACCAAACTTGGCAAGTAGCATCCCTAGGGGGATAGGATTGCAATTTGTTAAAATGGGCACCATGCCCACCCAGGGGGCCCCATGGGGGCCCACCCCCTCCAATTAAGGAATACCATGTATTTAAAACTAGATCTATAAGTCGTCTTCTCTAGAACCAGGGCCCCGTTGCAAGAAAGTTGCAATCAATTGCAAATAATTGCTAATTTTGAAACAACCATTCTGATTGGCTCAGGGTCTGCCCTATTAAGAAGACATGCATGCAACAATGATTTTGATTGGCCAGTGACAATCAGTTGCAAGTTGCGTTTAAACGCAAAGTTTCTAGCAACGGGGCCCAGAAGTGATAAAGCTAAGTTAATACTAGGGGTTAGTACCCGGTACATCAATGACTGTACCGGTAGTACGGTACTGTAAACAAGTTTAATATTGTTCATGGCGGAATCAGGGGTGCCTTCTTTGGGACAGGGGAGGGGACGGGGATGGGGAGGGGTCCTAATGGGGCCTAAATTGTACATTTTCATTTTCTTCTTGAGAACCCCATGGACCGATCTTCACCAAACTTGGCAGGTTGGCAGGTAGCACCCTAGGGCAGTAGGGGGATAGGATCTCAATTTGTTCAAATGGGCACCTGGAGGGCCCTTAGGGGCCCAAACTTCCCAAAATTAAGGAATCTTTAAAAATTTTCTCCAGAATCAGAAGTGATAGATCCCTAGCTAAATTCTATGACTTAGTACATTAATGACTAGGTTTCAAGTTTGTTCATGTAGTAGATCCAGGGGTGCCCCCTTGAGGCAGGGGGAGGGGTGGTGAGGTGTGAATTTGGGCCTAAATTGTACATTTTCATCATCTTCTTGAAAACACCATGACTGATTTTCACCAAACTTGGCAGGCGTGACCTAGTGGATTAGGATCTGAGTTTTTAAAATGGGCACCATGCCCCACTCAGTGGGGCCCTCAACCCCCACATTTAAGGAATCTTTAATAAAAATCTTCTTCTCTCGAACCAGGAGTGATAGAGTTAAAATTGATATGTGTGGGGGGAGGGGTCCAAATTTGGCCCTAATTGTACATCTTATCTTCTACTTGAGAATGCCTGGTCAAATTTTGGTAGAGCTGTGTGTAATTATACCCCCACCCACACATAGTTGTTGTTATTGTTTTTTTTTTTTTTTTGGGGGGGGGGGGGGATATAGGAATCACTCTGAGCATTGAGCATTTTGAAATTATGGGCTTTAGTTTTTATGTAATTGACAGCTAAATCCTGAATCAATACTGGTTCCCATGGCAACAGAAAAAAACATACAAGTATTTCAAAAATAATCAATACAAAACAAATATTCAGTTTTTTGAGTTGCATCTATATGTACCGGTACCAAAAATGAAGAAAAAATACCAAAGTTTACAGAAGTAGTAGGCATTTTTGTGGTAACCAATCACATGTAGGCATCTGGTTACCATGGTAACCATGCAAAATATGCATTATGTGTACATACCAAATGTTGTATTGCTGGCATCTCTAGCAACATGTACATAGGGTTTGGATAAATTCTTCATTTTATGCAAAAATTGTGATTGTCATTTTCAATGTTCTTGGTGTAGTGCCCCTTTAATAACTTGCATAGAATTCTACATTTAGAATCTGAATCCCCATGTCAACTAACGTTAGGCCCAACTTAATTTTCCCTGTAATATGAAAGGAATTTAATATCCAGAGCCTTTTATAATAATATTTGTTGATGTGTATGTAGAGTGGCTGAGTTGCTTTCAGTTAACTGTTAAAAACTGTTTTTGTTGCTAGTAGGAGTTATAGTGTTATCTGTTAATTCCTTTCTCATATTTTCCTGATTTAGAGTTACTAGACCTTTGTAGAACTCGATCTGTAGTAGTCCATATCAGTCACCCTTAATCAAATTAAAATGTCAAATCTTTTGCAATGAGACCACCAGTTCATACCTAATGTTACATAATGTACATGTGGTAATTCGTCAAAAGAGATCTATGACTGGGTCTCGATTGTGGTGGATATGGTTAATTTGAATCTAAACATCCTGCTTACATTTTGTAACTAACATTCAGTAAAGGCAGTGTTAGATCTAGATTACTTGGGGTTTGTCACTCGAGATATCAAACTACTAGTAAAGGGATCTACAATGTAGTTCCAGTGGACACCAGGTCCATGGTGATTGCACATTTTTTATTTATTTATAATAATTTATTTATTTATTTATTTATTTATTTATTTTTTTAAGGCCCATTGTGACCGTGCATCAAAAAACCAACAAAAAGTTGCAGAGGCTCATGTTAGAGTTGTATGTCAGGACTCGAAATATAAAAATATGTGACCCAGGTTAAAGTAATTAGTCAATCTTGAGTTTTTCATATATTTTCTTTTAAAAGAGCAATTCTTCTTGGACACATTAAAATTCTAATGTTTTGGATCATAAACGAATGAGATTGATTGTGATTTTAGCAGGATTTCTAGAACACATTGTTGTAGTGATTTGATGAGTCTTCTAGGCCCCTTTTCATTCCTAAGATCCTTTGATACACACTCGACACTTTACACTTCAGCTCTAATGTAAACTTTTGAAAGAACGATGCAAATACCTTGAGATTACATAGTTAAAGTATGCTTTAGGTATAGTTTTGGTTGAGACCTAATTTCAGGTTTCTAACTTTTTTTGGTGAGATAATGAGAAACCTCTTATGAAATATGAAAGATTGTTATGTAATTCTGTGAGGAATTCAACATTTATTTGATGAAAATTGGTTGTGAAATGGCTAAGATACCCCAAAAAAGAGCGATTCTAATAAAGTGTGGGACCCACACTTCATTATAATTGCTTTGTTTTACTTTGTTTTTGGATGTTTCAGTAATTCCAACTAGTAATTCCAGCTAGCACTGCTTAGCACCTACATGTAGACTCTATACTTTGGAACCTCTTTTCTCAGTTCACACCTTTCCAGATTATGTGCTTTTCTTTCCAATATAGAAAGGTTAGGAAAGTCCAATTGAATTGAGTTATACATCATTTTAAAGCTTAAAGTCTGCTTTTTCAGAATCTGCCCTTCACTGAGAATCCATGTCTGGCGACTTTTTGTTGGTTTATTACGAGATACAGTGTTACAATTTATCTAGGGCCTATAGGGTCTTTTGTGTTTTCGAGTTGTCAGTCTATCCATTCTTTTGTAAGTATAGATTTAAGAACCATGGAGAAATTCAGAATTAACTTTTATTAATGCACAGGCTGTTCATTTGGAACAAATATTCCATTGATACAGAGTCTAAGGTGTTTGTCCATGGACCAAAGATCTTCTTTTTGTACTAGTCTTCATAGATTAACAGTCAACAAAATAATGTGCCTAAAACTATTTTGAAAGCAAAACTTTGCTGAAAGACAGTTTGGTAAATTGTACATTTCTTCTCATTTCCAATGAAATAGTTTGACATTACAAATGTACATATTTTTCTTTTTCGTGTGAATTTTTATTTTTGTGTGTGTAAGTATGTATGAAAGTTCATATTATTAATTCATTTTTTTTTCATAAAAGGTTTAACCCAAGGTCAAATTTCATTATGGGCAATTCCATAAATTCGGACGTACATTTTGAACACATTAATAAGCTGCCAAACATACAAAGATTGAGAATATGAAACTTTTTTCTGGCCATGATATGACAAGTGGTTAGTAGAAAACAATTAACTATGAAAAAATTATGTCAAGACCTCAGTGACCTTGGAATGATTAAAAAATAGCATGTGTTCGGACGTACACAGAAAAAGTGAATTTTCTGACTTCATAAGTTCAGTCACAAAGTTCTGTGAAGTATGCATTATTTTTCTAAAAATTCACATTATATCAGTTAAAGTAGATGTGAAATGATGTAGAAATGTAAAAAGAATTAGCAATTTAAACAATTAACATGGAAATTATTATGTTTGTTTTTTGTTTCGGACGTACAGTTTCGGACGTACACGACCGCCGTTTCGGACGTACACTATGTACACCCTCAACAACACTTATAATAAATGCAAAAAGAAATTTGTTACATAACTATTATTCATCCTAGGCCCTTCTCAGATGATATCACTTGTCTATCATGTCAGCATTACCAGTGTAAATGAATAAAACCTCTTCAGAACATGAAAAATACTGTATACATAGGGTCTGTGCATTATCAGCTGCCTTAATACATGTAACAATATTCAGGCATGATAAGTACATCATGTATATATGTACTTGTATTACAGAACCAGAATTCTAATATCAAACTTTGTGATTATAACACAAAATACAGCCTAAAAACTTACTGGCCAGAACAACAGAAACACATGTGTTGCAATCTGT
Source organism: Diadema setosum (assembly GCF_964275005.1). Classification (NCBI taxonomy): domain Eukaryota; kingdom Metazoa; phylum Echinodermata; class Echinoidea; order Diadematoida; family Diadematidae; genus Diadema; species Diadema setosum. The sequence goes on along the minus strand of NC_092700.1, from coordinate 25,835,851 downwards.
AGGTAACCAATTACTATATTAACTATAGACACATTATATTTCTGTTTATTTTTTTTTTCACAATGTGATAAAGGTACAAAATAATGTACGGTCAACGAAGTACTGTACCAGATGCATTTATTTACAAACAGAAAGAAAAATAAAACTTGTGGAAAATCAAAAGATTTACATAAAGTAGCCAATAACTGTTTGTAACATACTGACTAGATATCTGTTACATGTACTATGTATTACATGGTGGCAAAACAATACATTTTTTACAGACAACAGTAGAGTAATCCTAACACAATGGATATTGTTCATGGGCAAGTCAAAGCTATTTGATTTTGCCATCTTAAATGGGAAATAAGAGTAAAAAATAGGCCTGTTTTGCCAATATTAGAATTAAACCCTAGTCTATATTAAAGCATATTGCAGTTAGTAAACAACGACCTTTACAAATATGGAAAAAAAATAATCAAAAGAAACCATTTGCTGATTACTTTATGTTGATTCAACAGTAAGTACATGTATTGGACCAGAACATTATACATGATTTTTTACTCTGTTCTCAAGACTCTCTGAACTTACAATGAAAAGAGCAAAGCAAAAATTGCATGGTCACATTCAATTTATGAGTGATTTATGTATTAAACACAACATTCAGTGTAATTTAAACATTATGGGTTCCTTTTTGTGAGACAAGCTCACAGAAACATGCATGGTAATGTACAAAATGTATGAAGAAAGTAACATATAATGGGACAGTTTTGCATTAATTAGGCTTGGAATATTCTGGTAATCAAAAGGCCTTTTGATGTTGTTTTTTTATATAGAATATTAGATTGAGTGAAATGTTATTGAGTACCTGCTAAACAATGGGCTCTATGCAGTGTACTTTTGTTGCATAATTTATTTCATGGAAAAATCTTATTCACTCTGAAATACTTATTATTATAAATCACTAACACTATAATAACCATTTTTATGGCATGACCTGCTCCAGTACTCCTTCGGCAGCAACATCTGTCTGTAATTTTCAAATGAATGATTAAAGCGCATGAAGGTAAATCACAAATTAGACAGGGCTGCACACTAACCCATTTTTTCTACTGGTTGGACTGGTCTGTCAGACCAGTAGGTACCCAGTTTTTCCATCTTTTACTGGTTCATTCCTTTAAAAAATTACTGGTCCGACAGTAATTTTTACTTGTCCTGGAGACCATCGGACCAGTGCCAGTGTGCAGCATTGAATTAAATCATTAAATTAAAAAAATATGATATGACATAGATACAGTAGACCATGAAACCGATTTTGAAAGAAGACAGGATATACATCATAGCTTTGTCAAGAAAATTGACAAAAGGTTTAGGAACTAACCAAAGTGAATTGAACATTGTATGTCTATGAGGTCTTACAAACATTTGTAGGTCGTAACGATGTATATCATATTGTTGTCTAAATTGCAGGCTGTGTGTCCATTAATCTGTAATCAAAATGCATGAAGATGCAGATGATAACTTTAAGTTACAAGATTAGGATTGTAAACACCAGCTGACAAAAATGGTAGGAAACTACATTGTAGTATTGCAATGTGAACGCAAGGTGATAAGAAGCTGAAATACTCAGTCTTGGCCAAAATAGGAGGGTATTTCATACAACAAGCCACCTTCTCTGCTCTATGTCCCACAAGTAAGCAAGTAATCAATATCTGTCCTTGTAAAGACACATTGCCTAAACAATGTTCTCAGAATTTTGATATATGACCATTCCGTACTGTTGGTGGTTTTCATACATTCCACAGTATCAACTTCAAACCACGCTTTCCGTTCAGCCTAACTTGTTTGTGTGCACATATACATGGACAGAATTTGTTTATTTAATAAATAATTAAAATTTTATTGAATATTAATCATAAACCTACTTATACAAGAGGATTAGACACAGAAATGAATTCCTTAAACATTTAAGCTCAATAGGATTGTTTTCAATGGGTTCCAGAGCACAGTAAGAAGTCAACATGAAAAGTGTTTCGGACGTACATAAAAGTTGTTTCGGACGTACATAAAAAAGTGTACGTCCGAACACATATTTTTTCATTAATTAGAGATAATTACAAAATTCTGAAGTTACACATTTGAAAAGCAACAAAAACCTGCTTTGCACTGAGATTTTGTAGTTTACTAGCATTCAAGTTTTTATGTAAGATTAAAAAAAGGTGTTTTTTTGTTTCGGACGTACATTGAAATAATGCATAAAATAAGAGTAAAGAAGACAACATAAATTGGTATTTTCACATTCTCTACCCTATGGATATGGAAAAAGTGATTCATTACCTTCATATTTAATGATGTAGTGAGTTGAAAAGTTTTCTTTTCCGTCACAAAAAATATCAAATGAAATAGTGGATTATAAAAGTGGTTCCAGAGCAGTTGTTAAATGGCTTCATTGAAATCACTCCTGTGACCTTGACCTTGGTTAAGTGCATTTCTAATTTACATTTTTGAACAGTCTAAACAATTCCCATCAAAATGATATATAATTTGTGCTGATAATTTCATTTTGAAAAATTGACCCTCTGGTTGACAAATTTATGGAATTGCCCTTATACTCTACAGCTATTTTCGTTCAATGGGATACATGCCATACTTTGTATGATAAAACACTGTATCATCCAATTTCTACCAAGTTCTTTACTTAAATGATAACTTTGATACAGTGACAGCTAGTTGCTTGACAGAGTTCAATTTTGATCTTTAGAATTTGTAGATTGTTCGTAAACAAGATGTGTCATGTTGCAACAATGATGACTGGTATTGCAATGGTGTCAAATTAATATAGGAGGCAAAGATATTTATCACTACCGTTGAAGCCAATATCTGAAATCCTAATAACTTTAAGTGGAATTTGAAGATAGGTGCTTTCAATTTGGGTATTAAGTATTATCTTTTAGAGGAAATACAACTTGTACAATTCGGAGCTTGTGTCACTGCCGGCAACCAGGGACAGCCTGGTGGTAGTGTCGCTGCCCGGAAAGCAGTAGATGACAGGTTCGATTCCTACTGGTTCCCTTTTTTCCCCGACATGTTTGTTAATTTACAGATCAGCAGTTGCGATCTTAACAAATTTAATTTGTAGAGGGCTCAAAAGTGAAGAAACTCGCACCTGAACCTTCACCTCTCTGAATAATATCTTTCTTTCAACTTGTACAATGTTTGACTATAATCTCAAGTAGTGTTTTGCAATTGAAGAAAAGAGTGTTTGTTCAGAAACAAAGGAGAGACATTAAAATTGTTTTATTTACAACAGGTAACACTATAATTCTCAGTGTCTACTATGTACTGTAAGATTGGTTTGATTAAACTGCTCTTATCATGCCATTGTATCAACTGAGGAATAAATTGAATTTTAGAACATTTTATCCAGGTACAGTTATGATTACATAGAAGGTTTACACATTTCTGTCACCTTTCACTTGAAACCTTTTTGCATTCTTTGAATTCCCTACATTGACCCAGAGCCAAAGACCCCGTTTACAGTGCGAGGCTCGGCCGTGGCCGAGCCGCGGCCGAGCCCAGCCCCGCTTCAGTGTAAAAGTGCAAAAGGCCAAATGCGAGGCCAAAATTGGCCTCGCATTTGGCCTCGCTCTGGAGGTGGTCTCGGCCGCGGCTCGGCCGCGGCCGAGCCCTGCCTCTTCTTGGTGTAAACACAAACTGGGCCAAATGCGCGGCCAATTGCGCGGCCAATTTTAGTCTGGCTTCCAAACCCTCTGCCTGTATCTTTCGCTATTCAGGATATTAACCCCCTCAACGTCGAAAACTAGTATAGTTTAAGGTGGTTTTGTCCTGCAAAGGATTTTTTCCTTCGGCAAAGGCCTTTGCCCGAACGGCGACTTTGTCGCCACGGAATTCATTCGGCAAAGGGTCTGAAAACCAGACAATACCAAATTGCGTTTGTTTACAAGCAGAGCGCCACTACGACAAAATATTGAAAGGTTTGAATCAAAAGCGCGGCCGAGCCCAGCAGTGTAAACGGACAAAATTGCGAGGCTCGGCCGCGCAATTGAGGCCGAGCCGCGGCCGAGCCCGGCCCCGCACTGTAAATGGGGTCATACACATTTCAGTTTAGTGACAGGTTATATGAATTTCATACAAGCTTAATTTTTTTTCAAGGTTGAATGCATTTGACTTTTTCACAAGGTTGCATGGGTCCTTTCAGCAGTGTTTGCACATATGTTTAATAGGATACATTATGCTCATGATTATAGTATAACAGTACATTTGTACAAGGACTTTCTTTATCATGTTCACCTGAAGGATATCATGCAAAAGCAAAATATGATATGCAATTTATATTGAAGTTTTAACCATTTAAATTGGTGTATGTAAAGATTTATTAAAAACATTTTGAGGAACCCTTTTTCTCCTTAAAATTACTTGGACAGTGGATGTGAGTATGGTAAGCTATAAAGCAATACGGTGTTCATGTAGTTGGCTTACAATTGAATTGTGTCAAGCACCTTCATTTGCAGTCAGAAATAAGCAAATAAGCAGTAATGCATATAATACTGTACATGTGCTGTATTAATTTATCTTGTTTCATCTTGTTGCATATTATAGAATTATTTAGCTCGATTAAAATGTGGAGAATTGTACAGTTTATGATTTTACAATGTATGCATTTGCATTTACTACACTTGTACAACTGTTGATTTCCATATCTTACAGGATTAAAAGCTCCTTAATACTGGTGAGGGAAGGTTTCATCAATGCATGTTTCTGCCATATTCACCTACTGCATTTAGAGAGATACAATCATCTGATTCCAGTCAGTATGAGTGCCTATGGTGTAAGTAACATTCTTTCCTTTTCTCAATCTCTAACATAAAGGTAGGACTACTGACTCAAATGGCTTCTGTCCAGTGTTCATTGCTGCCCTTGAAAATCTTACAAGTCCAGTTTACCGTTGGGAGTGGTGACTTCAAAAATGTTAAAGATATCACATTTAATACATATGTGTAGGTTAGTTGTATCACAAAACATTCTTCCATGTAACATTTTCACAATAAAGCCTGCAAATATAAGGAGATATCAGCATTTTTTTTTAATAGACCATAACTGTACAGACGGTTTAGTCTGGGTACATTTGTTCACATTTTGTGTGTTTAACAATACTTAAACATTAATTATAAGCGTTCAAATTTTTTACAAGTTGTTTCTATCCCTAATTCACATTCTTAGAACTATTTTAAAGCTCTAATGCTGGGTGTTTGTTTCATCTGCAAATGCTAAATTATGCCTATAAAAAAGTCCTGTAGGAGAAATTAATCTTCATTTAACACATGTATCCTTTGTTTGGGGCAACTGTGTTAAAGAATACTGTCTGTAAGAGTACATTGTAAGAATTTTTTTTCCAACAGTCACCCTGTTGTGGATACAGGGCTCGACCTTAACTTTTTTTCTAGGAAGCCAGCCGGGCTCCTCGGGGACCTTTTTAGGGAGCCAAATTGAGTTTTAGAGAGCCACGTTTCCCTCAGTCACAATCGGCAGTAGAGGTCTATTACATGTATTAACCTGGTGGAGAAGATTTCATTTCGATATAACATGCATTTCTCCACAGACACAAGTCTGAGATAGTCTCTAACGGGTTTTAGCACAGTCACAGTGTGTGTGTGTGTGTGTGTGTGTGTGCGTGCGTGCGTGTGTCGTGTGTGTGTGTGCGCCTGTGCCTGCCGTGCACCTGCGTGGTGTGTGTGTAGGTGTTTTGTGTGGTCCCTCTCCCATTCCCTTGTGTAATTTCTTACCCTGGTCTGTTCATATTGTCTTTCTTTCTCGGTTCTTCTTTTTTTAGCTGCAAGGTGTGGGTTAGAAATATTATGTAACGCCACATGTTGATTGATCAGCAGAGCTGCCAACCTTTGGAAGCACAAATCCGTACTCAGCAGCTCCATAATCCGTATTTTCCACCAGAATCCGTATTTTTTCCATCTCCCTCTTTTTGCCATTTTGAATTAAACTCGTCGACTTGTAAGGCCTACAGGCTCTTAACAAAACATTACGACACATGCCGAAGTATCGAGCTGGTCACCAGCACGATAAAGAATCCAAACTACGCAATGTTCAGAGTTGATTGATTGCTTTCTCGCAATGCATGTGGGCAATTCCACGGTAAATGGGTAGTTTTATGCACTCAAGACATGGAGCAATTTCATTTGAAAATATTTGTTTGAATCATCTTTTTTTCTTTATTTCTTGAATAAATGTGGTAAGGTGAAATAAAATATTCAACCTCGTTGAGTCCTGTTGTTATTTTTTTGTGATGTGCTGGTTTGTTTGTTTTTATTTAATATTATTGATAATGTGCAAATTTGAAATAAAAATTGACATAAATTGCAACTTGTATAAAATAAATTTTCTTAGAAGACACGCATCCTGGGTGGATTATAATTCAAAATTTATCACCAACGCACCGAGAAATCATTTTCTTGTTCGCCCTGAACGATTACAAGAGTTTTGAGAGAGTGGAAAGCAAGCTGGACCGAAAAGGTCGGCGTTCTGTCCTACTTCAGTTACGTACGTTCGGCCTCAATTTCGTTTGGTTTCCAGGCGTCAGAGTGCAGTTATTTTGGGTCAAATACACTTTGCTGACGACAGTTTCAAGTTAGGTTTCACTAATTCAACAGAAAATTAAATCAAATATTTAATATCCGTCTTCAAAGTTACCAAATTCAATTTTCTGTCCACGCCGCGAACGTACGTAACTGCTAGTTGAGACACTCCAGTGTCGTTCGATTTAACACAGAAACGCTGACACTACCCTGAAGTTAGACACCTGCCTTCGGTTTCGCGCCACAAGCATAGCTGTCTTTTCAGAACATTTAGTTATCTAGCTTCAGCTTCCTTTTCTAATTCTGTCCAGTATGTTACGTGCGTTCAGTAGGTACGCTCCGCTAGGTGGGACGCACGAACGGTGGACAGAATCGCCAATCGGTCTTCGTTACGTGTGTTCTGAACGCGCGTAACTCAGACAGATTGTTCCCATGTCTTGTTTACCTCCTTGTTTCGCGCCGTTCTGTCCGAGGTTGCGTATCGTTCGCATGAAATTTCCCGTGTTATGTCTGCATTGCGTATGTGCAACCCATCGACTGCTCAGATCTGAATATGACGCAGGTGATTACGACTCTCGCTGACAAAAGGTAAATTTTGCATTCTAGAGTAGAATCTTCCGTAGTTTTAGGGTTAATGGCCCTGCTGGCATTATTAGAAATTCTTTTGAGATTTTCTGTATGCTAGCTTTCACTACTCGTTTTCGAGTTTACACGGACGATAACTGAGCCTAGTCCCACATGTGTTATTTTTTGTCAGTAAATTCTTCGTTGCTTCCAGCTTCAAATAATCTTTCTTTTCATCTTTTCGTAATATTTTTTCCTCAAAATAAAACCAAACTGACAGTGACAGAATAGCAATGAACGAAAGCTAAGCCAAGAGTGGTACTTTAGATGGCTGAATACAAGTTAAACTCCACTGTCCATCGTGAGCTGACGCACTGTACGAGTGTACTGTAACGTTTTACTTTTATTATTATAGAATTTAGAAAGCCAGGCTAGCGCTACGCTAGTGACACGAGTCCCAAGTGTAACCACACGATAACGTTAGTGTATGTAGACACCCATGATCAAACAAGTTACAAAAGAAAATTTACTAGGTTTACATCGGGATTTGACTTGATTTATTTCTGCCTAAGCAATCAAAGTGCAAACTCGACTTCCAACGTTGTTGATGTTGTCCTTCACTTCAGCCACATGAGCTCAGTCTACTCATTGCAGTTCTCTCATGATTTCCATGATGTGATTTATTTATTTAGATTCTATTTCTATGTTTTGATGTAGACTAGACAACTAGCAACTTATGTGAGAAGCTGTGCTGGCCTGTTCTGCACCTTTTAGTGCAATAGTGAGTGACCAGAGCGTCCCTTCGATCATCATGCCGGTGCCCAGCCTGTCTGCTTTCCAGTGTTACGGTGAGGTGTGTATACATATTTTTATGATTTTGCGGGAGGGCTCATTGGAGCTAAGTGACCCTGACTCAATGTACAATCTGTTCATAACACCCTGTCTTGTGTGGCCTGGACAGTTGTCTGTGCAGAGCCTCATTCCAGCTGTTGCACCATCCACCATGTTTGCTCTTTGCTGGCCTGTGTTGTGTCCTAAAAACGATCCCTGTGATGAAATCAGCCCCAAATCTTTCTGCTCTAATAAATATATGACATGACCGAAGTTCCGCAACTTCACTTTGCAGAAATTCTGCGATGTTATGTTTATGTACAGAGCTATTTTGTATTTATTTAATGAAGATTGTAAATTTGTATTGCATACATGATTTAATGACCAATAAGCAAATTGTGTAGGAGAAATGAAATCTCTTTCTACAGTGGAAAACAGACATTACAAGTAACAGTAATACCTTTCAAAGAAGCCATGGCCTCCATATTTTTAATGCCATGCTATTATGTATTGTAAATATTTTATTTGTAGATGTCATAGAACTGGTACATAACTAGTTTTCATTTTGTTGTCTTCCATGATATTTTGGTCCATTGTCGTGTAGCCACATCTGTGCTTATTTGGGGTTTTCTTCTGATACGATTATCATTTTATTTATAGAAGCTGCATGGCCCTGTTCTACAGCTTGTGGTGGAGATTTTCTGAGTGCCCAGAGCATCCCTTCATCATGCCTAGCCTGTCTGCTTTGCAGTGATATGGTGTGAATGCATATTTTCGTTTTATTATGTAATCTTTTTTTTCTTTTAGCCAAAAAGGCTGCTACATTGGCACTCTTAAATATGTTAAGGTTGCATTTTTTTTTCAGACCATGACAAAAAAAAAGGTTCCTTTTATTTACAGGACTATTTCTTATTCATTTTTAAAGCACATAAATTTATAGTGCATACATGAATAAATGATTGCAGAGCAATTTGTGTAGGATGTTTGTTAGAGATATTGAATTGCTTTCTACAGTGTAAAACAAACATTAATTGTTACCCTTCAAAGATAGAAGCCATGGCCTCCATTTTTTTTTTTTTTTTTTTTTACACTATGGCATATACTTTTTTATTATGAAGATTTTATCATAGATATCTTTTTGAATTTTTTTGATATTTTCATGATGTTGCAATCAATTTTCTGTATCGCCAGTGTGCAAAAAAAAAAACTTCTGTGCATGCTGAAGAGCTCTGTCACAGATACAATGCGGGATTCTTTTGTGCCCTTGTTCACTTCTGGTTGTCTCACGCTAAGTAGAGGTCGCAGTTCCCGTATGATTCAAGGGAGTTAATCGTCTGCTTTTCCATTGCCATCCCTTTTTTTCTTGGTTAAAATTCAGCTGAAAAGAGTTGAAAGTTTCTAAGTTTTACTGATTTGCGGTCACTAGAGTCATGGTTCACTACTGCAAGGCTTCAATGTGCTGGTCACATGATGGAAAGCGAAGAAATTTTCAACAAAAAATATCTCTGGATAAAGATAAAGCATGATCTGAGTGCATGTGCAGCCAAAACCAGGTCAAGTTTGTCCCGTAAGCTATCTCATAATGCATCTAAAACACTGCTCTCCGCACGGCACCTAGGTATTGGCGATACCAAGAATTACACCTATCCTTTTTTTGAAACTTTGGCCAGGAAAGGTTGCTAGGTGGGTTGATAGATTGGAGGTCAATTTTTTTTTTCTATGACAAACATACATTGCTAATATATACAGAAGTATTCTGTATTTATTTCCCAAAGTCTATAAATATTGCATACATGACTAAATAATCAAACAGAAAAGAAATTCAAGAGGGCAAACATTGTGCAGAGGTGTTGATGCTCAATTGCTGTCTGCAGCAAAAAATAAATATTACACATTACCTTTCGAAGATAGCGCTAACCCGCAGCCTCCTCCAAATTTCTATAATCCTATATTCAAAACTTACTGGAAATATTTTATTATTAGATGTCTTTGAATGAAGATTGTAAGATAAAACACAGCTCTTAAAAATGGGATGGCTACACATACTTTTGTTGTCTACAGTAACAGTTTTTTTTTCCTAAAATTCCATTTTTTTTAAAGAGTCTACTGTATTTGTAGTTCGTGTATTTTATTGCTTGGTTTACGGAATATCTATGCAGCAAAATGTTCAACTATATTTCAATTGCAGGTGACATGTACATGCCTTTTGAACAATCTTTTATCTGCACTCAGTATATAGGAATATTCCAAACTTTCAAAAATTTTGATAAAATGAACTCAATATATGTATTTGTTGATTATGTGTATAATTTTTTTTTTTTCGACAGGTAAAAGACATCCTGGATGATGACTTATGGGGAAAAAAGAGGCATGGAGTTTCATGTGGTCGATCAAAGACGACATCTCCGGAGAATCTACAAACAACATCCTGTGCAGAATGCCTGATCCCATTCTCTTGGAGGAGCAAAGCACCACAAGACAGCAGTTGTTGTTGTTTTTTTTTTCCTTCAAGTTGTAAAGTATATCAGATGGTATGACTTTAGCTTTTAACTTTTTGCAAGATACAATGTACTAAGAAACCACTTATGAAATTTTTATGAGCATACAATTCTACAAGGAATTCAAAGTTTAGCTTATGAAACATGGTCTTCAAATGGCTGAGGTATGAAGCCACAAAGTAAACCAATGTTATTGAAATAGAAGATCTGGGTTTCAACTTTTATGAGGATCACTTTGTTTAACTTTCTTTTTGGATATCTCAGCCTTTTCAAAACCGATTTTCACTTAAGTAAACTTTCAATGCCTTTAAGAGAACCTGTATACTATTTCAAAAAGTTAAAAGCTGAGTCATCACCTAAACCAATACTTACCATCCCTTTTGTTTTAAAGCAAGATATAAACAGGGATACAACTGAATAAAAAAAGTTGTTACATTAGCTGCTTTGTTTCTTACTGTGGCTGATGAACATTAAGGCGATAAAAGAACGAACAATGTCAGTTTTTATTGTGTTCAGAGCCTGTATGTTGATCGAGTTTTGGAATATGATGACTGAAATTCCAGAATGGACCCTATACACCATTTGAATACATTGTATGTATGTATCGAATGGGCAGGCACATAAAAGGGTGTTTTTTTGTGTGTGTGTGTGGTTTTGTTGTTTTTTTTTTGTGTCTAATTTACAAATCAACTCATAGGTTGTAAAGTTAAGAGTTCTCTGACAGTACCTGAACATTTCGAAAAGTGTTATTCTTTGAAAACAGTTGATGGCACATTAAATTCTTTATGTTTCTTACTGTGGCTGATTTACATTAAAGGTCCAGTTTACCTTTGGGAGCAGTGATTTAAAATATGTTCAAGATATCACATTCGATGCATATGTGTCAGTCTGTTGTATCACAATATCCTACTGTTTAAAATGTTCGCAATAAAGCTGAAAGTATAAGGAGATGTATCAGTATTATTCTTGATAAACCATATGTTTCTAACTATGGCTGATGGACATTAAGATGATAGAAGAGTGAACAATGCAAGTTTTAATTCTTGTTTATGGAGCCTGTATGTTGATGTAGTTTCAGATGTGATAACTGAAATTCAAGTTTAGGCCCTATACACCATATAAAAATGTACACTGTATTGAATTGGCAGGCAAAGAAAAGGGTGCTTTCAAATTCATGGCATTTTTCCGTCAAGATGTTTTCACTGCTGTCAGGCAGAAGCTCGGTGGTCTAGTGGAGATGACGCCTGTCCGGAGATCAGGGGGTCGTAGGTTCAAATCCTGCTCGAGTATGTACGTCCATGATTGATTAACATTTTTTTTTTTCTGCTGTCAGGCAGAAGCTCGATGGTCTAGTGGAGATGACGCCTGTCCGGAGATCAGGGGGTCGTAGGTTCAAATCCTGCTCGAGTATGTACGCCCATGATTTTTTACATCATGGCTACTATAGAAACACTGATCAATTCAGTGCTTATTTACGTTGATGTAGGGCAAATTGTCAATCAGTTGCAAAGGATGCTTTGTTCTCTAATTTACAAATCAACTCATAGGTTGTAAAGTTAAGAGTTGTTGTACAGTACCTGAACAATTCTGAAAGTGTCAGTCTTTGTGTATTGATTCCCTATAAGGATTATTTCCCTAATGAATGTTACAACTATTCATTTTCGAATGAATGTAAATTGAAATGAACAGATTTAACTGTTGCACTATCAAATAACAGTTTCTTTTCACATTGAAATCAGTTACTGGTACATTAACTGCTTTATGTTTCTAACTGTGGCTGATGGACATTAAATGCAATAGAAAAATGAACAATGCAAGTTTTAATTCTTGTTTCCAGAGCCTGTGTGTTGATTGAGTTTGGGATGTGATGACTGAAATTCTAGTTTAGTCCCTATAAACTGTATCAATACACATGTATTTTTGTATCAGTAAAAAAAAAAAAAGTTTTAAATTTGGACAGGCAAATACAATCCACTTGATTTACATACGTGTATGTAGGAATATCAAGGTGTAATGGACACGAAATGATAATTGCTGACCCAATGACAACAGCAAAATGCTCCTTTGCATACAGTATTTTGATATTTCAGCCTTTGTATATACTGCACATTGTGGTTTAAAATGAACTACACAATATACTGGAGAACGGGAGTGTATTGTTAACCTTGGAAATTAAAAAACTCTGTAAAGTTCAAGTTTCTGTCCTACTCTTGTGTTACATGCGTTCACCACTAATGCAGTGATACATGTCATATCATGTACTTTGGAATTTCAAGAAACTCTATTGCAATGAAGCTTTGGCTTTTCCTCACACACACATGCACCCACACAGATATGAATATGACAACAGTTCGCCCGATTATGGAGGAACTTAGTACAAACACGATCTCGCCTTTCGGATATGATGCACAAATTTTCTGGCATTAATCATGAATGCACACTTCAAAATGACACAAATAATGAATGTTTTCACAAATATGGACAACCTAAATTGTTCTTATCATAATGTATCAGTACAATAAATAGTGTCAGATGATTTCAAATCAATATTTGTATTCTTTGTGTGAGGAATCCATCATTCCAATATTTCTGTCCTACTCTATGTGTTACACGCGTTCGCCCCATACCTATTACACATGTCTTACTTACATACCCACTCAAGCTCTATTTGAATACAAAGTTATCTTTTCCTACTTAAAAATATTTAATATAGGTATTAGGCAACCAAACTCTGAAATATGGATACTCTGAAGACAATTTTAATTTTTCATGTTTTTCCAACCTAAAACTACCCATTTACTGTGGAAATGCCCATGTGTACAAGACTACAAGTGCATGTTGTGTACCTCCAGAAACTTGCTGGGCTGGTTATGGAAGCTTCCACTATCTAGCAGGGGTGGGGGAATGTTTTCATCTTCTCAAGAAAGCTTCTGTGTGAGCGAATGCAAAACTCTGTTCGGTGTTTCGAACTATTGTTTACTATAAAACGTAATCATGCGTTGTTTTCAGGCTTTTTAATTTTACTGGATTTTAAACATCAGTATTTTCCGAAAGTACCGGTATTCCAATTTCTTTTACCCTGACTGGAATCGGAAAGTCTGCTATAACGATGATCTCGAAATGCCGCGCTGTGTGTGGTTGCGCAAATGTGCAAACACGTGGTTGGCGCCATGTGCTCCTGCCTAAGAGATTACTGCAAGTTCGATGGATCGAATGCGCCACAACTGAGCTGATGGCTTGTTTACGGTAAACATGTAGTTTACATTCGATACGAAGAAGTCATTACGTCTTTCAAGAGGAAAAACATACACAACAAACAAAAAACACCTACGAACGATTGTTGATAGCCAAAACTTTGAAAAGTAATAAGCATGCAGTTATGATGAGCATGAACTTAAATTAATCGTCATAATTTTGCTGTCTAACCAGGTGATGACTGCATCTCATTGGACCTACTCGTAGTGAATTTGTCTGGGCATACGAGACCTTTTAAGTATTTCTGTGATTGCCTTTTTAATTGACTGATTAATCGATCCTTTTTTATTGTTCAGGGAACATAAGATATTCGATTAAGTACACTATATTCGACTGTTTGATGTTTCCTGCTATGCGCCAAAAGAAAGGCTATAGAATCACGATATCTTTGCAATGATTCCTTTAATTTTACTAATGAGCTGGTTCTTCGATCGATATTTCCAGGATATTTACACGCTGTTTATTCCAATGCGCGCATTCTTTCGTCTGGCACGCACCTGGGTGTGGCACCTGCTTTTGTGGAAATTTCCACAAGGGGAGAAGGGTGGGTGTCAAGTTTCTTCGAGCCGAAGAGACTGCGCGCATGTATTCAGTATTTCACAATCTCTTCGCTCTGATTTATTGTAATTCATGCTTTCCCCTTTTTCTTTGCTGATATTGAACATTTAGATTTAACTTTACGAGGGTTGGTAGATCGTAGATCTTTTTGTTGTGAGGTGTATATAATTTGTTTTTTTTTTATCATTCTTTGGAGGGGAAAGAAGAGTAAGGGGGAAAGAAGAAAGAGGGAAAGTGAAATAAAACGAACGGCACGTACGCTCATACAGCATTCACAGTAAGCCGTCTTTTTATACAATTGTACCAGCATAGTTTTCATCATCACCATCAGACATCACTCAGATCATTTTAGCCTTTTCCTATCAACATTAAGAAACACGTACAGTCCCTCGAGATAAAAACCGAGGAAAATAAATAACAAATACAAATAACAAGTATCAACACCTCCCAACAACACAAATATTTAGAAAAGACAACACACGTCACTTCGATTCGAAAAAGCATTGCAGCAAAGCGGAGAAATCGCCGTTACGAAAATAACAGTGCGAGACACTTGAAAGAATTACGTTTAAACATTTCAAAGTAAAAAGGGAACGGATAAAGTGATATAAAATGGAAGAAATCGTACCAAACGAGGTGTGAGAAACGACAGAAATAGAACGATAATTTTAGTAGTAGGATTAGGCCCTAGCAAAAGTTTGCAGCACCAAAAGCTATGCGAAAATTAATACACATTGGAAACTCTGTATTGCGACGAGATATGGATCCTTGGGATCGTCAATAAACGATACAAAACAAAGGAAATTAATTCATTTTGACCGGAAAATAGTTTGTTATAAGTATTCTGTTATATGAGATCTCCTTTAACTAGAGATTGTAATTTGTCATCACTGACAAATTAAGGTGATCCGATTTCTTTTTTAATCAATGATTCGAATCGTGATAGTGCAAAGTCTCAGCTACAACATACTAAAATCTGAGAGAAATTCACCGAAGCATAAGTAAGATAGTGCTCGATAAAGAGAGTCATGTCAATTTTCACATCTAAAAAAATTCACTCCCATAGAGATAACACGTCATAGCGAAAATAGAAAAAGAAGTACATATGACCTTTGACCCCACTTTGCACAGACAAGATGGCATCTGAGCAAAAAGTGGTTATTTTATGAAATGATCCCTGTAACATGGTCTTTACGTGTGCAAAATATGGGAAAGATAGGACATGTATTCACCAAGATACAGGATGAAACATCTATGACCTTTGACCCTAATTTACATACCCAAGATGGCGTCTGATCAAGTCGTTGTTATTTTATGAAATAATGTTCGTGACATGAACTAAATATGTGCAAAATATGGTGGTGATAGGGTATGTTTTTCTTGAGTTATTGCACATAACATTGCAAAAAGAAAGAAATATTTCAATACATCGAAGATAAACTTTAATTTCAAGTAAGTTTTTTGACGTGATCGTGACATCGTATGAAAAAACGAAGGGCACAGTCACGATAGCCCAAAGTCTCAGCTACAACATATTAAAATCTGGGAAAAATTCACCGAAGCATAAGTGAGCTAGTGCTCGAAAAAGATAGTCATGTCAATTTTCACTTCCAGAAAAACTGCTCTCCCATAGAGATAACACGTAAACTGGTCAAATTTTACAAGGATATTTTCAATCCATTTTTACGAGGTGATGACGTCATCCAATCAAAAGTTTGTAATTATAAATATGAAAGAACATTAAATAAGTTACAACATACTGAAAGTTAGGTGAAAATCGGCAAAGGATAAGTGAGATACGCTCGAGTGAACTTGAATTTTGATGACGTCATTTTGAAAATTTACTTTTTTTACTTTTTTAAGAAATTTGATATCTTTTAATCATTTTTTCAGTATCGCCAACCCATGAAATGATATGTACAACTCATCAGCTTTCAAAATATGTAAAGAAAATGGGGGGTCACCGTCCATCCTGACGAGTAAAATCGGATTTAAATTTGGCGGTTTTTTGGCATTGTTGCACTGTATATCGCCATTGACGCGCGCGCGGAATTTCAACTTTGACGGGCCCGTATGACGTCATATTGAGTCGGATCGACTTGAAACTTGGTAGAAACATTCTTTGACATTTCAGACATCCGATACGTGTGAAAAAACGGGAAATTTCCATTGCATATGAGCTGTGCGTGCGTATATGCGCGCGCGCGTACGCGTCCGTCAATTTTTTCTGAAATACTCCAAATGACCTGAAACGTGTGCAAAACAATTTTGAGCTCGATTGGAGCATGTTAAAATTTCAACGCGCGCGTACGCGCTCGTTTACTATGAACGTGACTAAATTTTATGAAAAATATCAATAGAGCTTGACTTGAACTATATGATATGTAAATTTCATTGAGAAAATCCATTCCATTAATGAGATACGAATGTGAACGTGTTTTCAGATAATGACGTCATAGTGACGTCATGGTTGACTGATCACAGTGATACATTAGATCTGTCGTCCTTATGACGTGATACATATATGGCATCAGTTTAGAAGTGATAGGTGAATGACTTTTTGAGTTAACCTCTGCACAACATTTGAGGAGAAAGAAATAAAGAAGAAGAAGAAGAAAGAATCCGTACAGATACAATAGGTGATCCGAGAGGATACTCGGATCACCTAATCAGTACAGATACAGAAGGTGATCCGAGAGGATACTCGGATCACCTAACTAGAGATTGTAATTTGTCATCACTGACAAATTAAGGTGATCCGATTTTTTTTTTTTAATCAATGATTCAAGTCCTGATCGCAATAGGCATGACCATGCAGGTTTCATCTGTGTTCAGAGACATTGGCCGTGTGATGTTTGGATTCTCATTTAGAAAAGGGAGTCATATCTGCCATCTTTGGTACCAAATCTGTATACACTATAACGAAGATACAGCAACAAGTACATATGACCTTTGACCCCACTTTGCACAACCTAGATGGCATCTGAGCAAGAAGTGGTTATTTTGTGAAATGATTCTTGTAACACGATCTTTGCGTGTGCAAAATATGGGAAAGATAGGACATGTATTCACAAAGATACAGAATAAAACATTTATGACCTTTGACCCTAATTTACATACCCAAGATGGAGTCTGATCAAGTAGTTGTTATTTCATCAAATAATGTACGTGACATGAACTAAACATGTGCAAAATATGGGGGTGATAGGATATGCTTTTCTTGAGTTATTGCAAAGAAAGTTGCAGAAAGAAAGAAATATTTCAATACATCGAAGATAAGCTCTAAATTCAACCAAGTTTTTTGACGTGATGCAGACATCGTATGAAAAAACAAAGGGCACATTCACGATAGCACAAAGTCTCAGCTACAACATATCAAAATCTAGGAGAAATTCACCGAAGCATGAGTGAGCTAGTGCTCGATAAAGATAGTCATGTCAATTTTCATTTCCAGAAAAACTGCACTCCCATAGAGATAACACGTAAACTGGTCAAATTTGACAAGATTACTTTCAATCCATTTTTACGAGGTGATGCCGTCATCTAATCAAAATACTGTTATAATATTAATGAAAGAGCATTTAATAAGCTACAACATACTGAAATCTGGGTGAAAATTGACAGAGGATTAGTGAGATATGCTCGAATAAACTTGAAATTTGATGACGTCATTTTGAAAATTTAGTTTTTTTACTTTATTAAGAAATTTGATATCTTTTAATCATTTTGCCAGCATTGCCACCCCATGAAATGACATGTACAACTCATCAGCTTTCAAAATATGTAAAGAAAATGGGGGGTCACCGTCCATCCTGACGAGTAAAATCGGATTTAAAATTGGCGGTTTTTTGGCATAGTTGCATCGTATATCGCCATTGACGCGCGCGCGGAATTTCAACTTTGAAGGGCCCGTATGACGTCATATTGAGTCGGATTAATTTGAAACTTGGTAGAAATATTCCTTGACATTTCAAGCATCTGATAAATGTGAAAAAACGGGAAATTTCTATTGCATATGAGCTGTGCGTGCGTATATGTGCGCGCGCGTACGCGTCCGTCCGATTTTTTCAATTTTTCAAAAAATGCTCCAAATGGTCTGAAACGTGTCCAAAATGATTTTGAGCTCGATTGGATTATACAAATATTTCGACGCGCGCGTACGCGCACGTTTAAATAATAAATATGAATTTTGATAATATGAGTAGAATGCGCTTGACTTGAAATATATGTGACGTAAATTTCATTGAAAATTTCCTTTCCATTAATGAGATATGAATGAAAATGTGTTTTCATATAATGACGTCATCGTGACGTCACGGTCGACTGATCACTATGATACATTAGATCTGTCATTTTTGTGACATGATACATACATGGTATGATTTTGAAATTGATAGGCAGAGGACTTTCTGAGCTAACCTCTGCACAACTTTTGAGGAGAAATAAAGAAACAAAGAAGAAAGAATCAGTACAGATACAGAAGGTGATCCGAGAGGATACTCGGATCACCTAATAATAGGCCTAGAAATACACCGAGTTTCAACGATATCAAACAGTACTCGGGAAAGAAAATTCGAACGCTTTTCACCTGCGCATTATACTGCAGTGCACATCAATACACGAACAGAAACTCACCTCTTGCAGAAAAATGATGCAATAACGTTACAAAAAACCACACACAACACTCTCAAAATCATTTCGTACTTGGGAGGCAAGGGAAAAGCGGAAGAAGTAGAGAAAAAAAGCAGACATTGCACAACGGAGCGCTTCTACCCCGACTCAAAACGAAATAGGGTACTGTTTGTAGTGGCACCTGACTACAGTGAGTAGCTAAGCTACTATACTCACGCTCCCCAGCCGGCCACACGTGGGGATACCACGGCAATCGATGTTTAAACATCCAGGGTCCGTAGGCGACAGAGATTCAGGTGCGCGAAGTTCCGTTCGGTGTACACAGTACGCAAGCAGCGAATTGCATGCGCGCACACTATTCTATGATAGAAGATTACGAACACACACACGTCGGGTACACACACACACACACACACACACACACACATGCGGGCAACGCGGGCCGGCTGGAGAATGAAACATGTACAGTGTGTAGTCTATATTGCAATTTCAGGGATAATAACTTCGAGCGTCAGGGCTCGCTGCGCGCGCCGGGGCCGCTCGCGCTCGTCAAAAATGTGATGTGTACATAAACTAAATTCTGTCTTGAAACGTGAGGCTATACGGCAAAAAAACTTGAGGAGCCAGCCGGGCTTTTTTCATACATTTCTAGGGAGCCCGTAGCGATTCTGGGGAGCCAATGGTCCCCGGGCTCCCGCTAAGGTCGAGCCCTGGGATATTAAAAGTATTTTATCCAATGGTGCTGTCTCTGGTTAAAATTCAATGGTTGTTTTAGGTCATGTGTTCAAACTTTGCTGCTAGATTGTTCTATGACAATTTTGTTTTTAACGTCGGGGTAGGGAAATAATAATGGCTCGGTCACAAATACCATTAAGAACTGCTACGAACGCCGTACGAACGATTTTTAGACAATTTCGTAAGATCTTCTTAAGAAGGCCGCACGAAACCAACCGGTCGTAAGTTCGTAGTCTGGTCGATGGTCTTGTCTAAGATTTTTTTTTATACCCCCGCCAAACGAAGTTTGAAGGGGGTATATAGGAATCAGTGGACGGTCCGGCGGTCGGGCGGTCGGTCGGGCGGTCGGTCGGGCGGTCGGTGGGGCGGTCGGTCCGTTGCAAATCTTGCGTCGCGAACTACTTCCTCAGTTTTCAACCGATTCCCATAAAACTTGGCACAGATGTGTGCCTTGGGTTGTAGATGTGCAAGACGTATTTTTTGACATTACCCAAAAGTATGTTGCCATGGTAACGGCATATTATGGGCAAAAATGGGTACAAATCTTGCGTCGCGAACTCCTCCCACAGTTTTTGATCAATTTTTATGAAATTAGGTACAGATGTTCATCTGAATATGTTAATGTGCAAGACACATATTTCCGCAGTGGTAAAAAGTGCGTTGCCATGGTAACGGCATGTTATTGGTAAAATATAGGGCAAAATGCTTCATGGCATAACTGCTTCATCAGTGTTCTTCCAATTCTCATGGAATTCATATTGAATGTTTGTCTAAGGATATAGGTCAGCATGACACATTTCTTGACAGTGACAAAAAGTATGTTGCCATGGTAAAAGCTCACATATTATGAGCCAAAATGATGGAAAATTTTGTGTTGCAAACTACTTCCTCAGTTTTTGCCCAATTTCCATGAAACTTGGTACAGATGTGTGCCTATGGTTGTAGATGTGCAAGACGCATTTTTTGACAGTACCCGAAAGTACGTTGCCATGGTAACGGCATATTAATGGCAGAAGATCAAGGAAAGATCTTGCGGATTTAACTATACTTCCTCAGTTTTTTGACCAAAGCTTATGAAATGTGGCACACACTTTGATCTTGGTGGGAAGATGTGGAAGACATATTTTTCGGACGTGTCGGAAGCTGCGTTGCCATGGTAACGGCATATAAATGGCAGAAGATCAAGGAAAGATCTTGCGGATTGAACTACTTCCTCTGTATTCGACTGAAGCTCATGAAATGTGGCACACACATTGGTCTTGGTGGGAAGATGTGCAAGACATATTTTTTGGACGTGTCGGAAGCTGCGTTGCCATGGTAACGGCATATTAATGGCGGAAGATCAAGGAAAGATCTTGTGGATTGAACTACTTCCTCAGTTTTTGACAAAAGCTTATGAAATGTGGCACACACAATAGTCTTGGTGGGAAGATGTGCAAGACATATTTTTCGGACGTGTCGGAAGCTGCGTTGCCATGGTAACGGCATTTAAATGGCAGAAGATCAAGGAAAGATCATTCCTTGGGTAAGACTGTCGTCACGGGGCGCGGGTATTAATCACCTTAAGTGATATATTTTTTTTTAACTTTGTACGAAACCCTTTCTTCGTAAGGCGGCTGTACGAACTCCAGAATTTGTACAAACAGTGACATTCGTACGAACGCATCGTTCGTACGAACCTTTGTGACCGTAGCTTAAACCTGGCAATCACTTTTTTTTTTGTCAAAGACATTACATGAAGAGCCTCCATTTGAGGCTATGATACACTTGTTCTAGCCAGAATTGTTCCATGAAGAGCAAGTTCAAGTTCAAGTTCAAAGGCTCTCCTTGGCAACCTGAAAATATATCTCTGAGTTTGAACAACGTACAGTGTAGCAACGACTAATGCACATATATGCAAACTGAGTTACAAGTGAAATACACTCAGCAAAAAAGGAAAGTAAACACTTTTTTGAGTTTATATTTTCCTATAAGATTTTGATGAAAATCAATGTATTATATGTTATATAAAAGGTAATTTAATTGACTATCGAGCAAGTAGCTTAATTCAAAAAGGAAATTTCATGCATGAGTGAACACATTTGTTTTTGCCTTCCAAGGCACAAAAGTAAAAATTGCAAAATTTGTCCGGTTGTCTTTCATTGGCAAATGGCCTTCAAGATAACAAGGACAACAATGAACAGTTTAACACAGTTAGAGATCATATGAAATATAAAAAATAAGTTTTTGTTCTCTTCAACTCTTTATAACCTCAAACAAAGTGTTAACACAAAGTGTTGAATTAAAGGGGAAAGTAGGAATTTTCTGTCAACTTAAAACTTTAAATGACATACAAAGTAATGGCACAAAGCTGAGTAAATAAACAGAATTTCTTTATTTCATTCTTTTTATTCAGTGATTTCAGTGATTTAAACATTCATGAGACAAATTCAAGAGCTAGATATTATTTACAATTTTTCTAATTTACAAAAAAATTCAAATTTCTACAATTTTTGTTAACATTGCTTCTTCCCTTATTTCATTTAAATTTGGATTTGATGGAAGCATAGGTTTTTCCTCCATTTTTAACCTTCATTGATCTTTTGGGCTTTAAAGATATTATAGAGATCATAGGTTTATCTTTGCAACTTAATTCATGTTTGTTATTGCATTAAATTATATCATATGGAATTATATCAATTAAATCATATGGAAGAGCACTTAAATGCATTTTTGCAATTTTTACTTTTGTGTCTTGGAAGAGAAAAACGAAGGTGTTCACTCATGCATAAGTTTCCCTTTTTATTGCCCTACCAGGTTGATAGCCAATTAAATTACCTTTTATATGGTATGTAATACATTAACTTTTAGCCAAATATTCTATGAAAAATATAAACTTGAAAAAGTGTTTACTTTCTTTTTTTGCTTAGTGTCGTTCACGGAAGGAGGACACAGTTTCATAAGCAGCAATTCCAGGCAGGTATAAGGCCTTTATTGCAGACGGCAGACACAATCACCGCTTTCACTGCTAAATGGCTATGATGAACATAATATGAACAGTTTCATGGATCACATTAACAGCATACGGTAGACAAGACGCAGCAGGTCCATTGAATTGGAGCAATAGTAGCACACTCTTTTTCTATAGCAATTGGTTCTGTTCTCCTTTTTTTAAGGTGCAATGCGGGGACAACCAAACTTGATGACAGAAATCATGACATTGTTTTTCCAACTAACAATCAAGTGGAGTGGCAGCAGAAACAAACTCCAGAAATCTCTACACTTCCCCACTACTGTTGTAGCTGCCTCCTCTCTCACTGGCTACCTGATGTCCTCTATCATTCCCAAGAAGCTTCTAGTTCTAAGCAGACTTATTTCACATCAAAACCAGATATCCCTTCGCTTCAACAAACTGTTAACACTATGGTACCACAATTGTATGCGCACAGCTATGCTAGTAGCGGTTACTGTATATCCTACCATAAGTTTTCACTGAGGAAATAAAATTTCTCTTTGCTTAATACTGAACATTTCAGTACACAGGCATAACACCTATACAATGAGCATGCCAAATTCTTATACACACTATATGGTTGAATTTGCATCATATCAGACAAGACAGTCTGCAGGAATGTACACAACCAAAGAGGCCAAACTGAACACATTCCAAGAGTGCCCAACACGCTACTATACACACACGCTCATCAACACCACTAAACATTAGTCAAGTATAGACCAATTTGGTTTGGGTACTGTTTTTTTTCAATGGTAATTTGTAGCTGGGGGCTTCAAGTATATGTAAATGCATATAAATTCAAACAAAAAAATCATTCATGCGCTGACACACCTGGCTCATTGCATAACCCATTGAAGTGCTTTTGTTCTTCTTTGGAAGCCCCCCAGTATAATATGGCTGCCATAAGTGACTTCTCTGAAGTTGAATTCATTTATTGAAAAGTTTTTTTTTTCTATTTTTTTTAATATTTTTTAAATATTTTTTTTTAAGTACAGGTTAATCAAATGGCTATTTACTATGACAGGGCAGAAGAAACTTCCATAAATGTGTATTATGAAACTAGTCAACTGGTCAGCTGTGAATTGGCATTTGATTGTCTTGGCATGCAGAATACCAGCCCGGGACTATCTGCAATGGAATGGAACTCTGAAGACATCTATCTACTCCTTGAAGAAAACTATCGACTTAGGAGGGATTTGGCCGATTTGAAGAAGAGACTCAAATGGGCACTAGGTAATTGCATTCATCTCTTTATTCTAATAAAAGAGAAAGATACTGAATTGATTTTTAAAGATAGGGAGTGTAATTTGGCATATTTTATTTTATGAATAGGTAAAAATGACAAGGACAAGATGTAAATGTTGCTTTTATGGTGTTGGTAGTCCAGACTAGATTAATTGAGAACGGGCTGATTTTGCTACGACATGCATTTCCCATAGACACTTGCCAGATTATTCTCAGGACTCATCCTCAACTGATTAATTAGTACCTGTTGTTGAAATGTCATGGAATTCCTATGGAAACTTCTGCATTTGAATGAGAATTTAAAATCAGAATCTTCATCCAGGATCTTTGCTGAAATGAAATAAAAGAAACAACACAAACATGTCCTTGTCAAAAGTATGTTTGAACAAAAAATCTAGCATATAATGTACATGTAGTTATTCCTTGCAATGATCAGTTTATGTTTTTATAGAGAGACGTGACACAAGACGGCTCTTAATCCTAAAAAGGCCGGGGGGGGGGGGGGGGGGGGCTTGAATCAACCCCCCTCGACATTTTTTGTGATTACTTCGCCGCACGAAATTTTTTGACCGCGTCGTTCGCTGACTTTTTACTTTGAAGTCTTGCGCATCTTTTGACACCATTTTTGTGAAAATCGCGCATACCATTGCGACGCTGCACGACCTTTTATACATGTACATGCCTGTCATACTAACAATGGCTCAAGAATGTGATTTTGTGTATAAAGTCTATGCAAATGGAGTTTTCTCTTCTTAATCATAAAGATATTATTTTCACTTTCATAGGCTGAAACTAATTAAGTTTAACATAATTAAGTTTGAAATAGGTTCTGTCATAAATTTTGCAAAAAACATGATAAAACAAAAGGTCCAAAAACAAAGAAATACTGTACATAACAAATTCATGGAACAATAGAATACATAAGAAATTGATTTTAATGAAAGATTTTTTTCAAGTACATTGTTAGAAATGCTACAAAGAATGTTATCACCAAAAATTAGGATTGTAGGAGCTTTACTTTCTGATTTAGAGCAAAATGTGTGATTGTGTGTGATTCTATGCATATATTACCATAATTAAAGACGCTTGGTCGTCGATTTCAGTGGGGATTAATTTCTGTTTGCTGATGCTGCAACATAGTTCGCGCGAGTACGAAACTATGTCTTGTCGAAAGTATTTTGAGAATCGGCGAAATGTTCCTTCACAGAGGCCGAGGAGACAAGTCTTTGGCACAAGCTCGGATATGATTGTTTGGTTTTGCGTGTGCTGCTCATTAGGGAGCTTTAGATTTTAAACGCGTGGACGTTCAAAGAGAAAAAAACATGATCTGAGTGTGCGCAGTAACTTGATCCGCAGTACTGCGCACGCTCAGATCGTGTTTTTTTCTCTTTGAACTTCCGCGCGTCTAAAATCTAAAGCTCCCTATTGACTTGTATACATTTCGCGAGCTAGTAGTGCTGTAAGTCGCTAGATCAGGGCCGATATGTACAGTCGAATAACCGTCTGCGTAGTGACTCAATCCTCGTAATAATTTGACAATTTGTAATTGTGTTACGTTTTTCTTTTTTTTTTTGCGACGAAGAATATCACGCCTAAGGGCCTACTGCTACGGCCTCAGATGGATCTAGAGGACATATCATTCGCAGATTTGTCTATTGCTGACACTGAAGTGGTAGATCCCACAAGCTGCAAATGCTCTGGTTCGTGCTGGTATAAGACGGGGCGAAATTGCTGTCCCTGCAAGAGCGGGGGCAGAGCTGTACAGTGAAGCAGTGCTGCACTGCAAGCAAAGATCGTATGGAGTGTACGATCTTTGCTGCAAGCTGCGGTAATAATTAATAAACGGCGAGTAGCCGAACTTGTACCAATAGGTCAACCAGCTGTGTCAACTTCAGTAAGTAGAGCTAGGCTGTAGTATAGGCTATGATCTAAACTTATTGATTCATGATTGTTTTACCAGTCACTAGACCTGGAATATTTCGATCGCGAATTACTGTGATGTTACGAAGTGTAGTCAACATACGTAATTGCTCGCTACTCGTACTCTCGCATAAACATTAGGCATGCAATCCATCAGTGTTACCAGGCCAGCGTATGTTTTGTATAGGCCTGCACATACTCGTTCGCTGAGATAATGAGCAAGAGAAAGATCCCGAATGCTCCAAAACTGTAAGCCGAACGATTGAGAATGGCATCATTACGTGCGTTCGGCTTAGGAGAGAGTAACTTCGGCCGCTGTCATGTATTCGTAACCGGTCTAGTTCGTACGTGATACTCGATCTCTCAATAAAAAACAGGTGAATTGGAATTTTGCACAGAATGCGCGGCGTGCGCACGATTCAGAATTACCATTGCGAGCTTTTTCTCAAGACGACTGGGCGTCTTTGATCATGAAGAATATTTCAATTTCTTTTTGTATAGTTTGGTAGATTACGCCACAGGTAGGCCTGATGCATGTGCCAATTTTCGTGGCGATTGCAGAACCCCCTGGCCACAGAACACCCAAAAAAGCCTGGCCTGGTTAGGGTAAACGTATAGGATACAGTGTAGGTGACAGTCTTCATACACTATGTGAGGATTATATGTGTAGATGTGAGGGGACTCATTTGGAAAATGCAAAGAATCTGAATGCAATGCACATTTGTATAATGTGTGTTCTGTTGCCTGTTATGTGCTTACTGGATCACCACTGAAAATTAAATTCTTCCCTATGAAAAGATGAGATTCTAAAATTTCAGAAAGTCGTCACATACATGTAACTGTAGGAATGGATAAGGGCAAGGGCAATTCCGCGGTTAGTAATGTTCAAGCAAATTTGCACTTTTATTTTTACTAAGGTACTAAATTACCATTTATTAATTACAAGTCAAATAATATTTAAACATGTATGTTCTTCATAATGTACATTATGTACATCACACATGTTTCACTCCCAACATATTTTTAGGGCCTGTGCAATTTTGTATTTATGACTTTATATTTTTGTGATATATATTTGTCATAGTCAGACGTTAGCATGTTGAAAAGATTCAATGCATCAATAGTATATTTTAATGTTCTATTTTTATAGTCTCAAACATAAGCTGTACCTCTTCATTTCATTAGTATTTCAGTTTGATTAGTTATGATATATCGTTTGATGATGTATCGAATTATTAATTGATTATCAGTCATTTTTTTTTTATATGTGATCTGTTTGTTATTCTTGTCGTGTTATGCTCTGTTATCTTGCCAGTGGAGGAAGATTTTCTGTATTTTTTAAATCAAACAATAAATGATTGAATCGAATTGAATCGAATCCTTCCTAGGTTTATGAAATAGAAAAGAGTGAATAAAATTCAACAAATATTACAGTTGCCATGGCAACTAAAGGGTTGCAAAAAAGGATATGAAAAAAATCAGTGTCTTAGTGACAAAAAGTGTGCAAAACTGTAAGTTACTACAAAGTGTTGCATTAATTTCAATTTTTGCATTGATCATGACAAATGTTAATGCAGACATTTTTGTCCCCGCCGAACGAGTTCGAGCAGGGGACTATGAAACGGGCTCCGTACGTGTGTGTGTCCGTGTGTCCGTCCGTGTGTGCGTCCGTGTGTGATCAAAATGTTCAAAATGCTACTCCTTCGCCATTTCTAACCCGATTTTGATTCTGTTTGCTTTATATGATAGCACTACATGGGAGCTTTGAAACTTCTATACAGAATTTCAGTTGTGACCTTTGACCTTGACCTTTGACCTATATTGTACATTTTGCTTCAAAATGCTACTCCTTCGCCATTTCTAACCCGATTTTGATTCCGTTTGCCTTATATGATGGCACTAGGTGAGGGCTTCAAAACTTCTACACAGAATTTTGACCTTTGACTTCTTTGACCTTTGACCTTGATTTTTGACCTATATTGTACATTGCCTACAAAATGCTACTTGATCCTTCGCCATTTGTAACCCGATTTTGATTCCGTTTGCTTTATGTGATGGCACTAGGTGAGGGCTTCAAAACTTCTACACAGAATTTTGACCTTTGACTTCTTTGACCTTTGACCTTGATTTTTGACCTGTATTGTACATTTTCCTACCAAATGCTACTCCCTCGCCATTTCTAACCCGATTTCGATTCCGTTTGCTTTATGTGATGGCACTAGGTGAGGGCTTCAAAACTTCTACACAGAATTTTGACCTTTGACTTCTTTGACCTTTGACCTTGATTTTTTTACCTATATTGTACATTGGCTACAAAATGCTACTCCTTCGCCATTTCTAACCCGATTTCGATTCCGTTTGCTTTATGTGATGGCACTAGGTGAGGGCTTCAAAACTTCTACATAGAATTTTGACCTTTGACCTCTTTGACCTTTGATCTTCATCTTTTTACCTATATTGTACATTTTGCTACTGAATGCTACTTCCGGCGGGGACATATATTACGCACCGCGTAATTTCTACTTTTCCTTGTTAGCCTTTTGGCTGATGATTTCTTACAACTGTACCTAAACCCCTAAGAGCATGGTTAGTAATATATGTTACGGTTAGTAACGTTCCATTCGTGCGGAGTAATTCTGCAGGTCATTTCTCCCATTTGTAATTGATGAATTATCACATACCCGTAACCTCTGGAATATTTAAATGTATTCATCTTTTTCCCTTTTGCAAAATTTGCAGGAAAAAAATATAACAAAAAAAAAATGACTGTAATTTGCATATATAGACCTTAAATTTAATCATCCCCATCAGTCCCACATGTACATTTAAAATGATGGTTTTAAGATCTCACGAAATTAATGAAAAGAGAAAATGAAATTTACTGAATTTGACAGACCTTTATGATTTCTGAACATCTATGGCATTAGTTGATACCTCAGGTAAAGATTAAGACAAATCTATAGGCACATTTCTTTTATAGATATTTTTGTCATGTCCTCCTAACTGCCGAATTGCCCATTTAGAGTAGAAGGGAAAGGGTTGCATACTTGGAAAGCAATCCACTGGAATTTTGAGGCTAAATTGTCACATACACTGTACGTTTACCAACCAGAAGTAAATAAATGCAGTAAATTCTACATTAAATTTTTAATAGGTGAATGTGAGAGAAGTTCTGCTTTGGTGAATTATACAAATGAAGAAGTAATCACTAATCATTAAAGAATGCAGTGCATAATCAAGTTGGTAAATTGACTCTTATCTGTGTGTCTTGTGTTTGAATCTGATGGGTTTTTGTGAGAAAAGAAACGATTAAATGTCACTTTTTTGTTTTTTAATTTGAATGAAAGGAACAAATTGAAAAGATGTTAAATAGAGCAACAGTCAATGAACATAACTTGAATTCATGATATCAATCATCCCTATTTCATAATGACTTTAACCCCTATATTTATGCCTCTGCCACGAAGTGGTGCCGGAGGCATTATGTTTTTGGGTTGTCCGTCCGTCAATCCATCCTTCTGTTCGTCCGTAATGAATTTTGTGGATAGCGTAAAAAGCCTTTGAGGTATCCTATAGCCCTTTTTGCACTTGTGTTTCTTAACCCCGTACTTTCTCCGACCCAGGACTATCGTTGGTCCCGTACCAATTTTTTTCAGCATTTTTTTTTTCACATGTACTTTAGACCTTTTAGGAGAATCATGCATTATGGCGGAGGCATACTCCGTATCAGTCGCTATAGCGACATTTCTAGTTTTATAGAATTGTAATGCACTTGAAAACCATGTGCTGCAGTTTCTTGCATTCAAATGACTATAACATTCCTCTGCATGACACTTTTAGGAAGCAAATTGGCACTTTTTGCCAAAATGTTAAAAATATTTACATTTGATTTTCAACCTTCTCTCAAATTATTATTTTATCATTATTATTATTATTATTTATTTATTTATTCATTTATTTATTTATTTATTTATTTATTATTATTATTATTATTATATTATTTTTTTTTTTTTGGGGGGGGGGGGGTTACATCAACAAGGAACTGTACCAGTCCAGGCTTTTTTTAAGTTTTTTTTTTTATAGTTTTAATGTGAATTTCAAAAACTTAATGCACTGAGGACAAACATCTTAGTAATGATACTGGGCATATTGGTGAAATAAACAAACAAAAAAATCCAAATCTCTGCCACTTTGTTGAGATACTGGATTCAGATTAGCTTTAGATCAGTGTTGATTTTAAATTTATGTGTTTGTTCAACCACTTTGTAGAGACCCAACCACAGGGAGATAGAAGAGCAGAGTCAGCCCCTATCAGTTATGTTTCTGAAGGCTTGTATCAGGGCACCTCAAGCAGTTCCAGTGAGCAAAGGCTCTTTGCACACCAACTACAGCACAGGCAGACATCACCAGATGCCACTGGTTCAATTGATGACCCACCTCTCTTGACTGGAGTCACTTCGTCCATTGCACCTGGAGGGTCAGAGGTAGAGGTTGGGGTGCTTCCTCAGGGGCCAGATGGACCAAGGGAGCGTTCGTTTAGGAATCTCTTCTCCACCATCAATCAGGAGATGCCCACATTGTGTGCAAGTCAGGCTAGTGAAGGGCAACCAGGGATCAGGTGTCAGAAGTTTGCTTCTTCCGTAATGGAACCCTTGGACTGCTCCAGCCAGCCACTTTCTGAGGACTTTCTAGATATGACCAGAAAAAATACTTTGCCCCGTCAGCATCTTTTGCATGGCATAGCTGTCCAGCTGAAACCAAATGTAATGGGCTCTAAGCCGATGCAAGCCAGTCTGCAAGGACAGCTGCTTGCTGGCTCTACTAGGAGTCCGCTTGTCCAGGTAACATCGACAGCTGCTAGTCCAAATGCTCCTGAAGACATAGCCATTCCGGGACAAACTAGCTCTCCGTGTATCGTGAAAGTGCAGTCCCTAGCAGATGTCCTGCCTCTGTCCCAGCCAGCCAGTGTGTCTGTATCTGCAGAGGAAGATGCCACTGTGATGGAAATTTCAAAACCACCAGAGCTGTTCCAACAACCCATGGCTGACGTCAGTCCAACTAGTATGGAGACTGACAGTGGATGTGCTGCAGATGACTGTGCCTCCAGTTCGACCATGCTTTACCCCACTGCTGAGACCGCAAAAGCTACTCAGACTGCTGATACGCATAAAGAAAGTGGAAACTCGGATGACAAGGCAACAGGTGTTACCACTACCATGAAATCTCTTTCAAAAGAGACCTACTCAACAGAAGCCCTTCGTAAAGTTTCTCCGAAGAAAGCCAGGAAAGCACTTCATTGGTATGAATTTCGTATCAAACCTCATATGCTTCACTGCTCTCTCCAGGATCAAATTTTTACTTCAGAAAGTGAGGTGAGACCTTTAATGGATGTCTTTTTCATGTGCTTCACATTGTTACTGTCTGGATGTGAAAAAATGACATTAACTTCCAAAGGAATGTTTGCAAAAAGAAAACTGAAATGCATGCTTAAGAAACCAATTCCATTGCAAGCATATTGTTCATGAAGTTTAAAGCTGAATTTTTAGCCCAACTGAGCCAATAAAAAAAAAATCTATATAACCACAAATGCTCCAAGTGAATACAAAATTCAATGGGGAATATACATTCAAATTTGTTTAAAATGGCAGACTCAGGGGTGGCCTTGTTTGGACCAGGATCATGTTTGTGGCCAGTTTTCACATTTTGATAATTCTCTTTCAAACAAGCTGTAACTTTATCTGCAAACTTGGTTAGTAGTTTATTGCCAGTATGATTGAATATGGAAATGGACACCACGCCCCCTGGAGGTCTTCCAAAGTCTGCGAGAAATACAGCAAAGGTGAACTTGTGATATGTAGATGAGGTTAGACCCGCAGAACAGTATGAATTTGCTTTAAGAATCTTTGGTGATGACATATTGTTTTGTTTTTGTTTGTCTGTAATATGTGTTCCACATTTCCTTATGTTCTTCAATGTGCCACTGTGAAGGACATGGTAGAGATCAGTCCCGGGACTGGAGTTGAGGTTGCCAAGAGTGTTCTCCAGTCCACCACGGCTCAGTCTTCGATTTATGGCATGGCAAGAGTCCTGCTGCTACATCTGTTCACAATAGAGGAACTCCTTAATGGTTCCATCAAGGGGAGGAAGGGTTCTGTCCAGCGTTACAAAAAACCTTGGCTTGATCTACACAAAATGGCAGCTATTATTGGTAAGCATGACTTCTATTGGAACATCAATTCTTTGTTTTTGTTTTTGTTTTGTTTGTTGCTCACCTCAGCTGCCTGGCTCTTGTCAGCTATTGCAATCTTTAACTGTCTTCATATTTTGATGCCTCTGGCCCTAAATGGAAGTTGAGTTGAATGTTTTCAGGTTGTCCGTCTGTCCGTCCATAGTCCATACGATAGGAATGATGTTGCTTTAATAGGAAATGTTAGAGGTGTCCAAATGGATATACTGTATGAATTGACGAAGCTGTGCTTATGAACTGTTGGGCTCACTGGCTTAGGGTCAAAGGTGAAAAGTCAAAAGTCAATTAATAAATTTCACTAATTTCTCCTTTGTCTCTGTAATGTGTATTTTCATGAAGCACACATCAATACGTGAATCACCTGACATTGATTCCCTTTGATCAAGTTTTTGGTCATTAGGTCAAATGTCAAGTATTAAAGATCAGGATAAATCGTTAAAATTACACTATTATATGCTGAAATTACACTTTTCACCATAGTTGGTAGAACTTGAAAACATTTCAATTTTGTATGTGTATTACCACACATTGACTATATTTAGGGAATGTTTGGCTTTGCAGGGTCATAGGCCAATTGAAAATGATGACAATGATTCTGCTCTTATCTTATAATAATAATAATAAGGTCTTATTTACCCAGGGTAGCCTCTTCAGTGTTGCCACTGCTCTACCAGAGGGCCCTGCTATTATTATTACCCTAGCGTCGCCAGGTACCCATTTATACACCTGGGTCGAGAGGGACATTGTGAGTAAAAACATTTTGTCCAAGGATGTAAGCACTGGGCGGGATTCGAACTCACGGTCCTCCGTTCGGGAGTCGGAAGTCTTATCCACTATGCCACAGCGCCCCCACTTGCCACAGTGCCCCCACTTATAATAATCTTCATCAGCATGACAGTATTCTGGTCATGCACTCAAAATCTTCATAGTAATCATGTGTTTGCATCCATTGTTTATATTTCATTAACTCATCATGACCATATTTTTATGCCTCCGCCAACGAAGTGGCCGGAGGCATTATGTTTTCGGGTCGTCCGTCCGTCCGTCCGTCCCGTTTTGTTTTTGTCGATATCTCAAGAACTGTGTGGTGGTTTTACATCAAACTTGATATGAGGGTATATCCTGGGGGGATGATACTTTGTTTGGATTTTAGGGTTACGGGGTCAAAGGTCAAAGGTCACAGGAGGTTATTTTGTGAAAAAAAAAGGTTGAAAATTCATGTTTTTCTCCATATCTCGCAAATGGTTCAAGGTATCTTCATGGAACTTAGTATATATGCTTGTTCCAATGGGCAGTGATTATCTAGGGAAGTTGGGGGGTCATGGTTCAAAGGTCAGGGGGTCAAAGGTCAAGGTCAACTCCTCAAAATATCACTACTTTCCTTATATTTATGCAATGCCTGAAGGTTTTTTTTTTAACTTGATGTATGCATGTATTAACCTATATGTATTCTGTGGGAAGTTTCTTGCCAAAAAGGTCAAAGGTCAAAAGGACAAAGGTCAAGTGAAAGTGCTGAATTGCACTTTTTCCTCCATATCTCAAAAGTAACTCAAGGTATCATCATGAAACTTACATATTTATACATGTTCAACCTAACAGTGATTCTCTTTGAAACTGTGAGGTCAAAGGTCAAAGGCCAGGTTTAGATAATGCTATTTTCCCATTTGATACTGAAATTATACTTTTTCTCAATACCTTGAAAATTACTCAATGCATAAACTTAAAAGGGTCAAAAGTCAAGTAAAAATCATCAGTTCCCCAAATACCTGCACTCTGACATTTTAATCATTCATCCAATTGAACCTAGTTCTAGGAAAGTGAACATTCAGCACATTTGTGGCAAACCTGTCATATTAATATTTTGCCAATTGTGTGAAACTGTCATCACACATTTTCAAGACATTGTACTATATACCTATTAGGAGAACCATGCATTATGGCGGAGGCATATCAGTCGTCGTAGCGATATATCTAGTTCATAATACCTGGAAAATTACTCCATGCATAAACTTATAAAATTAAGCGATATATCTAGTTTCTGTCTGTGTTTTCATATTTTTTTTTGGACAAAGGGTCATGCATTTATTGATATAAACTTCATAAAATCATATTCCACCATTTCTAATTTCACTTCTAGTCATGACATAAAGGGGTTCATCTCAGTAGAGTATAGGTGTCTATTTCCTGGAGGTCAAGGCCTCTTGGGAGGGTAGGTCTGCGTGTGTCTATACCACTGAAGTACACGTATATTTTTTTCTCCAGAGTAATGGAATCCATGTATGCTTTATGGCCTGTCACAAGAAATGTGCTTGTCATCCTGTCTTTGTCATGCAGGCTTGTTGTGCAGTTGTCAGTTACCAACCTTACACCAGTTGCTAAATTGAATGAACTTACACTGAACATTGATGTTCAAATTTAAATTTTCCAGAAAACGCTCCCCTCGCATTCCACAAATTTGAATGCTCTTGATGGGCATTCTAATTTGAATGGTGTATATTGCTAAATAGTCTGACGAAGTGCCAGTTGGAATCATTAGAAGCAAAGTTGAAGGACTGTCTTCAAGGCGCTGTCTATTTCGCACCAATTCAAATGACCTGCTTCTCAAATTGAATGACAAACAGAAAATAATCGCAAAAACTTAAAAATAAACAGACAAAATGACAGGATTTAAGTGCCAGAAACCTCTGAGGAAATATGAAAGAGCATGCGATTTCAAGAAGGATTCTACATTTATTTGCTAAAAATTTCACTTGAAATGGCTGAGATATAAAAAAAAAAAATGATTCTAATATTAAAAATCGATGGACCACAATTTTTTTAGGGTCTCTTTGTTTAACCTTGTTTTCAGATATCTCAGTCATTTCCAGAACCGTTTTCATCAAATAAAGTTTTGATTCCCCTTAGAATTGTATGCTTGTTAATATTTGTATCCCCCGGAGTTTGGAGGATACTATGGATTTGGCCTCGTTGCACCGCATCCGCCGCGAGATTTTCTTTTGAGCGCTCTACTGGCTGCAGTTCTTCTTCAATCATCTTCAAATTTGGCATGAAGGTGTATTATGGTAGACGAAAAAGGCTATTGTTTTTGGTGGTGGCATCCTTGCTTGTTGCGTCTTCATACGTGAAAAGGTGAATTTAACAGGGTCTGCGCTTGTGTGTGCGACGCTGGCCTTGTTTCTCAACCGAATTTTTTTCAAATGTGGTATGTAAATGTATCATCTAGAGTCAAATCTATACACCTATACCTATTGATAATGCTGCCCTCACTGTTCCACCTTTTACAGGGTCAAAGGTCACCCTGATCATGTCAAAATTTGCAGAAATGCTTATTTATGCAATAACTTGATTGTTACTGCATGGATTTTATTCAGACTTGATAAGGAAATATATGGGTGGTCATTCTGCATGAAGGAACACAACAGTTTGTGGTGACGGCGCCCTCAGTGTTCCGACTCGGAGGCCATGTCACATTTCTTGTATAATATGCTCTATAAGCCACATTTCTTGTCGGATTTTATTCAAACTTGCTATGGAGGTTTATGGGGAGTTATTCTATGTAACAAAAGTTTCCATTCCCAGCGCGCTCTTTGTTCAAACTTTTGTTCAAACTTTATAGGATGACATGTCATATTCCTTGTATATATATACTAGCCTCATTTCTCGTCAGATTTTATTGTGTCCTGTGACAGTTGCCATATTATACAACATTCTGGGGTCTGTCTTATAAAGACTTGTGATAGAAATCAATCACAAGTGTCTTGTGAGCTGCAAAGCAAGTTGCGATTGATTTGGGGACTTGAGATTGATTTGAAGGCTTTAAGACGGGGCCCTGGCCTGAAAAGTAATCGAGATGGGGTATGGGAGACGGGTTCAGGGATACATGTGCTCGATTGCGAGTGATCTAGTTCACAGAGTGGTTTCTAAATATCTTGCAGAACGTTACAAGTCAAACCTCAACCGGTACTGTCAGTCCCTTTAAATGAGCAAGTGCTTATTACCTTGTGAATTTTTGGTCTGTATTTTATGAGGTACGTGGAGTGGAGAAATAAAATAAGAAACCAGTTCAGTTTTGATTACTTGAAACTGAGGACAGAGTTTAAACAGCCCATTAGATAGGTTCTTTAAGAGGCCATTTGTATTGTGTTGAACATCATTTTGGAGCTTACAGTATGCTCTTTGAGTTTGTTGATGAGACCCATTTTGTTTGTTTTGTGATGCGTGGTACAGTAGCATAATTATGTCCAAGAGTAACTTGATGGTGGCATTCAGCCAGAAACATTTAACAAATATGGATATATATTGACTGATACTGGACTCTACATTTGTGGGAAATGCTTGCTGTGTGAATTGTTTTTTCGTAATTCCTGTGATATCACATCAGCTTATTATATGATCAGGATCTTTTCCGTTTCAGATGCCATTCGGA
This sequence comes from Diadema setosum, assembly GCF_964275005.1. Taxonomy (NCBI): domain Eukaryota; kingdom Metazoa; phylum Echinodermata; class Echinoidea; order Diadematoida; family Diadematidae; genus Diadema; species Diadema setosum. The sequence continues at coordinate 25,799,358 of NC_092700.1, read as the reverse complement.
CCAACTTTGGCCTGAAACTCAACACTTGGATCATCATAGAAAAGCTCCGAATGGCCCTAAGCTACATCACCAGCAATGTGAAGAAGTACAAACCAGTTGCAGCTAATTAGAGCTTTGACTTTCACTTAGTCATTCAGTGACTGCATTCTATCACTGTTTTGAAGAAGACAAAATCACATTCAATATGCAAATTCACAATCCTTAGTCTGTACAATAATTGATCAGGGAGTATGCCAATAACAGTTAAATTGGAAGATTTGCAGATGGCTACTTTCAGCCATCTGAAGAAGGAAAAAATAGGGTACAAGTTATAAAGTCCATACTGTCACTCAAGGTGTTTATCAAGGACAAAGTTGGCAAGACATCTACTTGTAACTGTACGCATTAGGTGCATGCAGAATTGGTAATTGCCCATGTTGATTTGCAAGAACAAGTTGTATGCTGTAGCAAAAGAAAGTAGACATTTAGAATTGGTCTTACTTATGTTATTGTATATATGTTAGTATGATTATTATCTAATACTGTATGTTACCACAACTGTGCTATTTATTACAGCATTGATTTTTATGAAAACTTGCCGAAATATGTTTGAAGTTTCTTTGGTTAAACGTCTTGATAGCTTGATTACTGCGAGTAGACAGATTTAACTTTATATGCAATTGAAACAACTGCAGGTTCATTTGCTTGAGTCACTTTTCTTTGGTTGGAGGGCAGAGTTTAAAACAAAGCAAGTACAATGTACAAGTATTTCTTCACCAATTGAATTGGTGCATTTTTGTGCCTGCTTTGTCCATAAATGGTATGTGTCTATGCTAATAAATTGTGTTGTTCTAAAAAAAGTTATTCAGGTTTGAAGAATTGCAATTTAACTCCCATACTATGATAGATGGTAGGAAATCTTCCTGTCCCTGTAGATAATATGCTTGCATGTATAATGACAAAACAAGGGTACAGTGAAGAAAAGGGTTTCTTTCGCTATGTGTATGTATAATTATATATATATACATACAAGTCATCATGTCACTTATTCTTTTTTTTTTAAATTTGAGCAGATGTTTATTATTGAAGCACAAAAATGAGACTATATTTCTGCATTTTTTTGTTTTAGACACATGTATTTTATTTTTATTTTTTATTTTTTTTAAAGATTTGTACTGTGTTCTGTGAAAACCATACAGCCATTCACCATGCACACCTGCATGTTTATATTACATTGACATTGTCAGATTTGTATTCGTCATTGCTTCTCCAATTTGCTTGTGATATTATGTTGAAGGTGTATTGTTGTACTACTGCCCCTCAGTAGCAGCGTCTGCCCGAAGTGGTCAGTGTGTGCTTCCATAGAGTCAACTTATCCAAAAAAAAAAAAATAATAAATAAATAAATAAAAGGAAAGAAAAGAAAATTGGGGGGGGGGGGGGTCGATCTGTTGGGAACTATTGTAGGATTCTGATAGTATATATATATATATTTTTTTTCTGTTCTCCTGCTATTCCAAGTGCCGTTTAGTATGAACTTTCCTATCTCTTATACAGTAAGATGTAAGGCTACCTGTATATTAATTGAATAGAAAAGCAGGTACAGTATACATTTGATAGATGCACAGTTAAGGAGAAAGAAGAGAAGGAGGTAGCTGGATTTATGAAAATACTACAATGTACAATATGTATATGCAATGATTCTACCTCGTTAATTTTTTCCCATACCGACTTCGCATTTGCCAAGTTTATGAGCAATATACATGTAGTTTTCAACAGTAGCGGTCTTGTATTCCTGTTAAATTATGGAAGGGGATAACAGTCTTGGGGAATACATTTGAATTCCATCATCAGTATCTGAAAGGAATGACCAGCTCGATCAATGCTTAAATTTATTCTCGGTATACAGTCTGACGGATTATGGTATGCAAACATACTCACATGTTGCATGATGTTCCATATTGGAACCCATGAAGCCCAGGGCCCAATGCCTATGCTGAAGTCTCCACTGTGGCACATTGTAATTTCTTTGAGATACTGCATTGTGTTCTGGATAACTTACACAGAACTGTTTATGCATGTACTTCGAAGAGGCAAGAGTGTTAGATTTCCTGTTGCTCATTCAACTCATTATTGTCATATATTTTTGAAAAGAAAGAAGAAAATAGTTCAATGGATTTTCTTCGATACCAAGGTACACAATATTATTTAAGGCCAGATACTATCCGAGTAAGTTATATAATTTCATGATGTCTTGTGGCCTCAAATGCCCATAGGTTTATGTCCAATATATGTTTATTTTGGTGCAGTGAATTGAAATACATCCTATATTGGTATGTACACAAGTATACGTCTGTATCCTCTGTGGAATTAAAATTTCAATTTTCAGCCAGAGGTCAAGGTCTGCTATAAATCAAAGTTTGAAGGGACATGTTCTTCAAATGGGTGCTGTTCGTTATTCCGAAGGTTCGATATTCCGAAGGTTCGCTATTCCGAAGGTTCGTTAATCCCAAACACACAAATTCCCTATACCCAGAGGTTCGTTAATCCGAAAATGAAAAAGGGTTCGTTAATCCGAACATTTGTGGCGTTATTCCGAAGGTTCGTTATTCCGAAGATTTGTTCATCCGAAAATGAAATTCAGAAAAACGAACCTTCGGAATAACGAATCTTCGGACTGAAGAGCCTTCGGAATAACGAACCTTCGGAATAACGAGCTGTAACCCTTCAAATAGGAGATACAGTTGTATATTGATGGCATGAGAAGCATAGACCCGTATCCAACCATAGACTGTTAAATTGTCCACTTGCTCTAACTGTTGTGATATCGACATTACAACTGTTTATTGCGCATTACATTTTGATTTATGTCCACATTTTTCTTTTTCAGAGATAGCTTTTGCCTATAAGATTCAAAGGAAACAAGCACAAGACAACACCCAGCGTATTTATTCCTTATGAGGCTAAGCGTTTCACTTTTGTTCACGTTACAGTAAGATGTCCAATTATGTAGGGCCTGATTCCATTTTTTGATGGACTTCATAATGTACCAATCATGACTATTTTTTTTTTCTTCTGTGGTACACTGTAGAGTAGCGTAATCTATGGAGAATGGGGCAGTAAAATTGGTGTTACAGTGGACTCCCGTTATAACGAAGTCCTTGGGACCGGCAGTTTTCTTTCGTTATAACGAAATTTCGTTATAACCGAATGAATAAACAATAAAAATACATAAAGTTGATAATGTTGCGGCTCTAAATTTTATTTCGTTGTAACCGGAATTTCGTTATAACCGTGTTCGTTGTAACGGGAGTGCACTGTATATGTGTACACTTTGTATACTGCTTGTACATTCACTTTGCTTCTAAGCTGTAGTGAAATAGTACTTTATCAATACATATCAAACATCATGCTTGTTTCCTGGATGGAATGGAAAGGTAGACATTTTCGTGATTTTTAGTTACAATTGTTTAGAAAATATTTTTGTCTGACATTATGAGCTAATGTTTTTTTTTTATTTTTTTTCATTCATCTGGCCAAGGTTCCTGTGTGTGATAGATTATCGTTTCTTTTGTTCAGAACTTGTCTTAGGATATCACGTTCATGTACAGAGTAAGTTGAATGCATTTTTCTCTGCAAGCGTTACGTAATTGTTTTTTTGAAACATGCTCATGGACCACAAAATTGCACGGAGGTCATCATTCCAGGTTTTTAGATTAAAGTGCCCTCGGCGAAATTCATTGTCTTCAGATTTCTCCATCTGCATTTACTCTTTGTGTGGCATTTAAATCGGGAGACAATATTTGGAAAAACGCTTATTTGATGCTACATTAGTTGTAAAGTATACTAAAGACACTATTATATACAGTAGATGTTGTGAAGACGGTATATGTATTAAAGTATCCTTTTTTTTTTTTTTAGTCAGGAGGCCTTTTCACTTGCCAGTTGACACAAACATCAGATTTGACTTGAGGGCCCTATTACAGTACTCAATCGACGCAGAATCGTCCATAATAATGCCTATACCACTTATTTCAACGAAACAAAATATAGTTAGGCGGAACCTCAAGTCACAAATTTGACTTGGACATATGTACCTTAAATCCGCCAATATACGCAATAGCATGTACAGTATCATTCTCGTCGTCGTAGAAGACAACCAAGCAAACAGGCTCTTATTTTACATGGGCTCACAAGTATACAGTGCATGAGTAGACTCATGAAAATGCGTAAAATTATTCTTACGAGCTTGCATGATTTTCGACCCTGGTTCCTTCCATACTGCCATTTACAAGTTCACCTGTATACGAGTATCAAACTACCGGTGACGTACGAAGCACCTTAACTACACTACTTGTAGGTTGTGGAGGAAAGGAAATTTACAGCGTTTAACATACGCCTGATGAAAAAACAAAAACAAAAACAAAACAACAACAACAACAACAACAACAACAACAACAACAACAACAACAACAGATGAGACCAGTAGCAAGTTAAGGAAAGGGGGAGGGGACCTCGATTTGAATTTTTATTTTTATCTTTAAGTCTTATTTTTATGGATTGCTGTATCTGCAAACCTGTTAAAGGAAACAAAAACCTATAAAGAGCAATTTGGATGGAGTGAAACCAACAACTAATTAGCAGAACACATCAGTGAAAGTTTGAGGAAAATCGGACAGTCGATGCAAAAATTATTAAGATTTTGGTGTTCTAATGACTGGATAAGAAGACTATTAGAGTTTATGATGTCATGCGTGGACAACAATAACGAGAAACGAGATATGAAACTCGTCACGCTGACGAGTTAGGTGATACGCTTGGGGTCATCAGGTGTCGGTCATCTGTGATCGACAAAGAAAAGAATGTGATATAGGCACCTTGAAGTTATATTGAGCGTGCATGCAAAACCGTTTCTCTAACCACTCGGCCACGGGACATCCCCGGACATGGTAAGGCAAAAAAGAAATGTATGGATATTACAGGGGGAAAAAGTCAATGCCCACTCAACAATCGTGGCCGCGTGAACATGTATTGCATTGCTAGACGGAAATGCGGCCTTGTAACGACTGATGTCGCTATGCCATTTCTGGCAACTTGGGAAAAATACGCGCCGTAGACATAAAGCCTATAATCGGCTAGTTTTGATACCTTGCCTTTAATCACAATTTTCAGTGTGATGACGTCATCAAAGTACAAAACAATGACATGGTCTTGAAAGACAATTGTTCAAAGTACAACACCTCCGTCGTCGTCATTACATACTATGATCGGTTTGACAAAGTCAGCCTACAAAATTGTGCAGCAGTCGAAGCAATGTGGTCTCCAACACAAAAAAAAAGGGATATGGTGTGTGTCTGTGTGTGTGTATAGGTGCGTTTATACGAACGTGATTTCTACATGGACGAATATGTAATACAAAATTGAAGAAAAAAAGTAAAATAGCTAAGTGTTTTGTTTCGTGATCTTGTGGGGTTCGAACCCGCAACCTCACGTCTCTGAGACGTCGCCTTTAACCACTCGGCCATACGTCTCGGCGAGAAAATATGAGGAACGTAAACTTATGTATGTGAAAGCTGAATCGGGAATCGTTTTGTCCACATTCCATTCTCATTTTCAGCTTTAAACTGCAAAATTGTCAACCTGATGATAGGATTTCAAAAAATAAAATGCATGATTACTAAAGCTTATTGTCTCAGCTACAACATACTTAAGTTTCAGAAGAAATGAAGCAAAATCAGCTGAGATAAAGGTGCTTAAACGTTGTCAAGTCAATGCATGGTTTGAAAAAAAAATCACCTCCCATTGACATAACACGTAGTATGGTCCGATTTTGCATCTTTACCTTTAATCACAATTTAAGGTATGATGACGTCATCAAATTTCATAACCATGACATGGACTCAAAAGGCAAATGTTCAAAGTACAACATATCTGAATTTGGGATAATATTGAGCTTAAACAACAGAGATACGAGCAAATGAATGTCAGAAACAGTACCTCAAAAAATTAATTCCACTTTTTTGATTTCAGATGATGATATGATGACGTCATAATGTATTTAGGGAAATATTGATACTTGAAACGTTATTTTCAATTCATATGCTTTTGTAATATGCAATAAAAACATAGGGTCACCTGACGTTTTAAAGAGCTATGGCGAAATAAACAAAGACATGTTTTTCGCTATATTTCCACATAGACGCGCACACGAAATTTCAACTTTGACGCCAGCGCATTCCTTTGTTATAGGTCGAAATTGATCGGAAATCAATGGATACTGTTACCTAATGTATCAGGAATCCAAATCTGTCAAAAAATGTGCATTTTCATGTTGCTTACGCGCACTGTGCGCGGAAATGCGCGGACGGACGCGAACGCGCGGAACGCTTAAAATTGTCTGAAACTTCGAGATTTCCCATTGGGAAGTCGTTTTGAGCCTTTTAAAAGTTTGACGCGCGCTAATGCGCGCGTAATGATGTCCTAGGTAATTAGCATTAAAAAGTAAGAGCGTGACCTGAACTTTATGTTCAATGAAAATGATACAGAAATGACCTTTAGTTATGAAGTTATGATCGATCATGTAACATGGTCCGAAAATCACAAAATGGCGCCTAGATGACGTCATAGATATGTTACTGTCATGAAAACCTTATTGTGGCTAGATGTTGTCATGAGACATGTTGACTGAAAATGTCATGTTATTCCGTCATGTCAATGTTGAGATATTCACGACACAAAATGTGCCAGAAAGAAAGAAGAATAAAAAGAAAGAAAGGAAGATTTTGACAAACACAATAGGTGATACGCTGAAAGCGTATCACCTAAATAGGCCTGTTAAGGCCGTGTCACACCTTCGCGGGCAAGCCTTGCGTGCGACTTGCAAAGAACAATTTTGACTACCCGGAGGTCCCCGTAGATGATCCGCACATGACAGTATACCTAGCATGTACATTGTATCTCAACCGTAGTCGCCCGGAGGTGCGCACGCATAATTATTATTATTATTATTATTATTATTATTTTTTTTTTTTTTTACCCGCAACCGTGTTTAGGCCCTGTCACACCTTTCCGGGCAGCGAATATTTTTCGGGCACATCACTGGGTTGCCGTACAAGGAGAGAGGAAGTTGTTGCTTGTAGATTGAGATTTGGTGTGGCAAGATTAAATCACTATGTACAGTGTATATTATTGGCAAACATCCGACGGGAATGTGTGCCACATGTATGGTTCGAGAAACTGTAGAGCATTATTTATTACATTGTGATATGTTTGAAGATGAGAGGAAGTTGATGAAAAAAGAAGTTAATCAGAAAGAGTTAAACATATATGTTTTATTACAACCACGCAATTTACATATCGTTTTAAAATACCTAAAAAGGACAAATAGATTCAGATTGCTGTAGACCCTGTGTCTTTTTTTCTTTTTTTTCCTTCTCACATAGTTTTCTAGGTTTGTTTTTGTTGCTGTATTTAAAGCAAACTAACACTGTTGATAAATTCACTTTAATTAAGCTCCAAATGAAAGTGCTTACAGTATGAGAAATTGATTATTACAGTTTGAGAAATTGATTATTATTCAAATTGTTTCTAAAAATTTTTGATATCTTTGCGCCCCCCCCCCCCGCATGCTCTCCATGTATATGGGTGGCCTAGGCCTTTGTGCTGAGAAGCCTGCTAAATGTACAAAGCTGGGTTGGCAAGATTATACCATTAGACAGCGGTTGGCAGGTTGAGTGGACCAGTGCAAAGGACATTTTTTTTATGTTTATCTTATATATATTTTGAAAAATATTTTGTTTATGATATGTGCGAAAAAAAAATTAACGTGGTGTCTAAAAATAAAATAATGAATATTGTTTTCCGTGAAATATTGGAGTTTTGTATGCAACGCCAAAAATTATAACAACAACAACAACAACAACAACAACAACAACAACAACAACAACAACTGGACGGACTCGAACTCGGTCCTCCGATTGGGAGTCGGGAGTCTTATCCACTATGCCACAGCGCCCCCATTCATGGGTGTTGTGATTTTTTCACCATTTCCCCCCTTTTTTATTCTAGCCTCGGATTGCCAATAATAAGACTTGACCTGTGGCTATTTCTTAACTTTTCCATGTTTATAAAACACACACACACACACACACACACGCGCGCGCGCAAACATCATTTTCTTTGTTCAGGTAAACTAGTAATTTAATTTAGACATTGAAGGAATGTACATTCACATAAAAGTATATAGAAATTTATTAAAAGTTAATTGTCTTTTTCCATAATAATTATCCAGTCGTTGAAATTATTGTCTGCTATTTATAAAGCTTGCCCCACCCGAGTGGCCCGACAAATTAAGCCTGTACACATAAGACCTATATAATTATAGCTAAATTCAGGGTCCGGTTTATGTTAGGAAACATCACGTAACTTTATCAATTTGAAACTTCGATCATTAAATATGCATTACACTTTAGTTGATGCAAAGTTCATTTGAAAAGAATTTGAGAACTTGTTAATGTTATTTTAAATTTGGAGTATGAATTAGAGCAGTCACTATACGAGCGAGTTATAATTGGACAAAATGTGTGAGAGGTCGAACTGCGACGAAACGCCGTAATGAAAGATATTTTTTATTTACACAAATCACATTAAGGTTTTTGAAGACTCGAAATATCAGTTTTAATTACTACCGGTAATGACAGTACACCTCCCCCAATCATGACTACTGTGGCGGATCGGTTAGGGAGGGCGCACCGCGGGCGCCCCTCCCCCTTTAATTTCCAAAGCGAAACTACAAACGGCAGCTTTTGGAATGTAAAATGTCGAAATTTTCAAGCTCGCTCGCTCCCCTCGCTCGCTCCCCTCTCTCGCGTTTAATCACTATGCAATTTTCCTGATGTTGCTGCCGGTAATTTGTCGTTTCACATCGTCATTCTATAATCAATGTAAGGAAAACTAAGAAATATGCATATCTGCGCATCCGATCCCTCGATTGCCAGTGGACATGTGGAGGAAAGCGCGAGAAGCATGCACGTAGTACGTCCCCTTGCGCAAACTGGACGAACATGACTGTGTTGTAACTGTATGCATACAGTGTATCATACTGCGGCTGCATCGACAAAGCCACGTGGGGGACATCTGCAGCCACCACCATTGCAGTTAGTTTCATCTCTACTCCCAAGTTCACTGTTGCCATCACATCAAGGAGGGAATCCCAGTAGGCCTACCGGTAATCATTGAAATCTTTCTGGGTAAGTCTTGCTACATCTAGTGAGGCATCGAGTCTCTCCACATCGGAGAATACCTGACCGCCTAAAGACTGAGGTGCGACAATTGTTGCGTTAGCTACCAGTATTTAATAGTGGAGACATTGGCAGTGAATTTCAGGCCGAATGGAAGGCCTACGCCAAAAGTTACAAAACTATAACTTACTTCAAACCGAGCTACATGGTAGTGTAGGGTGAATTGGGGGTGCTTGTTACTGAACGTTCAACCGTGGCCAGAGACTCCAACCCAAAGCACCTTCTGATTTGGAGATTCTCCCGCCTGAAACCCCTAGCAAACGGCCGGGAGACTCCAAGTTGATGTGTGCGAAGCGCAAAGTTTCTAGGGTTCTAGATGCTCTCTGGTGCTATCTAAGGCTTATTTTTTTTCAACATACAATAGCAATAAGTAAGAAATCCTTTTCAACGGGAGACACAGAACCAGGGCGGGAGAAATTAAATCTCAAACGGGAAAACGGGAGATTTTGCAAAAATGGGTTTTCGGCGGGATGCATGTCTCCCGTCGATAACGGGAGAGTTGGAGTCTCTGCTGCAGCTCTCTTCAGAATTTACACACGTTTTAACCCTATCAAGCCCAAGCTATTTTGTCCCCTGCCAGGCCCCGGGGGGGGGGGGGGGGCGCACATTGTGCCCCCATATAACTTCTTTATTATATGATGTATGACAGTCATATTTGGCACATGGATAGAGCAACTCGTACTCTACATGACCCAACATTTGAAATTTCTCAAGGTCATCCACTGAGGGCGCTATTTACCAATATATATAAAGAAATACATAGGAAATATGCTAAAATCATGTTTTTTTTCTGTTTATTTCTTTATCCCCAGTATATACCTTTTTTCTTTTTTTAATATCAATCATTTTCATATTTACCATTAAGGAAAAGCCAGTCATCCTTCACTGTTTGTTATGGTTGAAATTTCTCAAGGTCAACACATGGGGGCGCTATTCATTATAATATAAAGAAATGTATAAAACCTATATATGATGTATTGCTTGGAATGAAGACATAGGCCTATATTGGTATCGCATCCAAAATATTGTAATTTTGAGTTTGCAGATTGATAATATGATAAACAAATGATATTACAGGCACAGCTTGTGTGAAAATAACCCAAAATAAAAGGGTAGTCTTTGGAAAATGCTATATTTTCAATTATTTTTTATTATATCTATATTGTTTGCTGCCTATGTCATATAGAAAATAAAGGAAATAACAAGAAAACCATTTCAGGGTAATTCACAACCATAATTCCTTCACCCTTTGGTTCTTCAACAAATTACAGCCAAGAAAACCCCCATTTCATCCATTATTATACTGTTAACTGAAATTGGAACAGAAAATCATGCAAAATCTGACAAACATGGTTGTCAGTTTATGGTTGCCATGGCAACCAGCAATATCAGACATAGCTAGATTATACATCAAATTGTGCGCAATAAGATTTTAGGAAAAGTCACCAAATTTGGTTAAAATCAGGTAAAGGGTGTAGGAGCGGCAAACGAAAAATATGGTGGGGGGGGGGGCACAATGTGCTCCCCTTGGGCTTTATAGGGTTAGGCCCTATATTAATGCATCTTGTCAGTTTTGTTCTACTTAGGCACACAGCTGTTTTTACTAGGTTTTTTTTTTTTTTTTTTTTTTGGGGGGGGGGGATTTAAACTCGGTTTCTAATTTAATACCTTGCATAGAATTCTAAATTTAAAATCTGAATCCCCATGCCAACTAACGTTGGCAACTAATACGTTGGCAACTAAGGTTGGGCCTAAAATTGTCCCTGTACTGGAGTGTACTGTAAGGATATCCAAAGCCTTTTGAATTTTACTTCACTTGTTGATGTGCGTGGATTACAATGGCTGAGTTGCTCGTTAGAACTGTTTTTGTGGCTACGAAACGTTAGTACAAAGTGTACTTAGTAGGACTAGGAGTTCTAGGAAAATTGTAATGTCTGTTAATTCCGAGTCACTAGGCCCTAGGAGGTCTAACGTTAGGTCGAGGACCTAGTGACTGTCAAGATAATTAATTTACACTGCCTTTACTGATGTTATTGCTATTATTAGTTACAAAATGTATTTGTGTAGGATGTTTTACATTGTATACAAATTAATGGACCCAGAGTTGCGTAGTCGTACTAGATCTCTTTTGATCAGTGTTGATGAATTGCAATAGGCCTACATTACATTGCATGTAACGTTCGGAATGAACTGGTTGTCTCATTGCAAAAGATTTGACATTTTAGTTAGATTTGACAGTCCACTGAGTGACTGATATCTAGTAGACTATTAAACACCACTACGGTAGTGGTGTTAGTCTATTCTGAAGTATAGGGTCTATTCAAGTGAAAGAGTGTTTGTTTTGATAGAAGCAAAGGAGAGACATTAAAAGTATTTTTACTAAAAATGTTAACACTGTATCTGATAGTTTCTAATGTACCGTAAGACTGTTTTAAACTGCTGTTATTATGCAACTGTATTGAGTAATAAATTGTAAATTTTAGAACATTTTATCCAGCTACAGTTATGATTACATGTAGCAGGTTTACACATTTCTGTCACCTTAAAACACTTGAGACCTTTTTGCATTCCTTGAATGCCCCACATTTACCTAGAGCCATTTACACATTTCAGTTCAGTGACTGGTAATATGAATTTCATAAGCTTAATTTTCTTTCAAGGTTTATAAATTACCGGTATATATGCATTTGACTTTTTAACAAGGTTGACCACAAGTCCTTTTGCAGTGCTCAGTGTTTGCACATGTATGTTCAATAGGATATAAGATTATTATGCCCATGATTATACATAGTACAGTACAAGAACTTGTAAACCATATTCACCTGAAGGGTAATGCAAAAGCAAAATATGCAATCCATTTAATTTGTAACCATTTAAATTGGTATTTGTAAGATTTAATTTTGAGGAAACGTTTTACTTCTTAAAATTCACATGGACAGTAGATGAGAGTATGATAAAAGAAAATTACATGGACAGTGGATGTGAGTATGATACTGATAGAAAGACTTACATGGACAGTGGATGTGAGTATGATTACAAAATTTACACGGACAGTGGATGTGAGTATGATCATCTGTAAGCAACAGTTGGGTTTTGTATTGTTTGGAGCACCTTCATTTACCGCCAGAAATAAGCAAATTTACAGTAATGCATGTTCTGTAAATATTTAAGTGTTGCATCTTTTTCATAAATTTATAACATTTCACAGCTCTATTTAATGAAGAGAACTGTACAATTTTGTATGATTTTGCAATAAATTCAATTACGACTATTGATTTCCATATCTTACAGGATAATAAGCTCCTTAATACTGGTGAGGGAAGATTTCAATACTCTTCCACATTCACCTACTGCATTTAGAGGGACACAATCATCTGATACCAGTCAGTATGAGTGCCTATGGTGTAAGTAACATTCTTTCCTTTTCTCACCCTCTGAAACATAAAGGTAGGACTACTGACTCAGATGGCTTCTGTCCAGTGTTCATTGCTGCCCTTGAAAATCTTAAAAGTCCAGTTTACTGTTGGGAGCTGTGACTTCAAAAATGTTCAAGATGTCACATTTAATGCATATAGTGTAGGTCTGTTGTATCACAAAACATTCTTCCATGTAAAATGTTCACAATAAAGCCTTAAATATAAGGAGATATATCAGCATTTTTAAAAATAAATCATAACTGTAGAGGCGGTTTAGTCTTGGTAACTATTATTCACATTTTGTGTATTTAACAATACTTACCATTGATTATACGGGTTAAAATTTTTACAGTAGTTGTTTTTATCCCTAATTCACATTCTTAAAACTATTTTAAAGCACTAATGCTGGGTGTTTGTTTCATCTGCAAATGCTAAATTATGTTTATGAAAGAGTCCTGTAGGAGAAATTAATCTTCATTTAACACATGTATCCTTTGTTTGGGGCAACTGTTCTGATAAAGAATACTGTCTGTAAGAGTAAGACTTTTTTTTCCAACAGTCACCCCTATTGTGGATAAAGTATTAATTATCCAGTCAGTGGCGCTGCCTCTGTTTGAAAATGAGTGGTTATTTTAGGTTCCCTGTTTGACTGTTTGGCTGCAATATTCTGTGACAATTTTGTTTGTAACATCAGGGTATGGAAATGACTTGACAATCACATTTTTGTCAAAAACATTTCATAGAGCCTCCATTTGAGGCTATGATACACTTGTTATGGCCTGAATTGTTCCATGAAGAGAATGATCAAGTTCAAGTTCAAAGGCTCCTCTTGGCAAACTGAAAGCTTGTCTGAATTTCGCATGACATAGCAACGACTAATGCAAACTGAGTTTCCAAGTGAAATGGTTCAAGGAAGGAGGACATAGGTTCAGAAGCAGCACTTCCAGGCAGGAATCGGATCTTTTAAAACAGTAGACACAGTCTCCGCTTTCACTGCTAAATGCTATGATTAATATGATATGAACAGTTTCATGGCTCACATTAACAGCATACGGTAGACAAGATGCATTAAGTCCATTGAATTGGAGCACTGATAGCACACTCTTTTTCTACTTCAATTGGTTCTGTTCTCCTTTCAAGGTACAGTAGATATACTGGAACAACCCAACTTCCACATGACAAAAATCGTGACATTGTTTTTCAAACTACCAATCAAGTGGAGTGGCAGCAGAAACAAACTCCAGAAATCTCTAGACTTCCCCACTAGCTGCCTCCTCTTTCACTGACTCCCTGCTGTCCTCTACCACTACCAAGAAGCTTCCAGAAGCAGACTTACTTCACATCAAATCCAGATATCCCTTTGCTTCAACAAACTGTCAACACTATTGTATCACAAATGTATGCACACAGCTATGCTAGTATATCCCAACATCCACAGTTTCCACACAGGAACTGGAATTTCTCTGTGCTGATGTACATTTCAGTACACAGGCATAACACCTGTCTACAGTGAACATGCCAAATTCTTATACACACTCAGACATGGTTCAATATGCATCCATATCAGACAAGATGGTGTGCAGGAATTATGTACAACCGAAGAGGCCAACCTGGACACATTCCAAGAGTGCCAAACCTGCCACTACACACACAACACTCATCAACACCACTAAACATAAATCAAGTATAGACCAATTTGGTGTGGGTACTGTTTTTTTCGATGGTAATTTCTAGCTGGGGGCTTCAAGTATGCGTATCCACGTTCAAACAAAAAATCATTCATGCGCTGACATAAACACACCTGGCTCATTGCATAACCCCGTGAATTACTCTTGTTCTTCTTTGGAAGCCCCCCAGTTGCCCAGTATAATATGGCCGCCATACAAGGGATGTAAGTGACTGCTCTGAAGTTGGATTCATAAATTGAAAAGTGTTTTTTTTTTCTTATTGATATATTTTTTAAGTACCCTGGTACAGGTAAATCGAATGGCTGTTCACTCTGACCGGACAGAAGAAACTTCCATAAATGTGTATTATGAAGCTAGTCAACTGGTCAGCTGTAAATTGGCATTTAATTGTCTTGGCATGCAGAATACCAGCCAGGGACCGTCTGCAATGGAATGGAACTCTGAAGACATCTATCATCTCCTTGAAGAAAACTATCGACTTCGGAGGGATTTGGGCAATTTGAAGAAGAGACTCAAATGGGCACTAGGTAATTGTATTCATCTCTTTATTCTTATAATAGAGAAAGATACTGAATTGATTTTGAAAGATAGAGAGTGTAATTTGGCATATGACGATTATTAATATTTCATTTTACGAATAGGTAAAAATAATGAGGACAAGATGTAAATGTTGCTTTTATGGTGTTGGTAGTCCAGACTAGATTAATTGAGGACGGGTTGATTTTGCTTCGACATGCATTTCCCCATAGACACTTGCCAGAGTATTCTCGCGACTCGTCCTCAACTGATTAATTAGTACCTGTTGGTGAAATATCATGGAACTCCTATGGAAACATCTGCATTTAAATGAGAATTTAAAATCAGAATCTACATCCAAGAGCTTTGCTGAAATGAAATAAAAGAAACAAGACAAACATGTCCTTGTCAAAAGTAAGTTTAAACAAAAAATTTAGCATATAATGTTCATGTACTTATTCCTTGTATTGATGAGTGTATGTTTTTAAAGAGAGATGTGAGACAAGACAGCTCATAATCCTAAAAAGGCCAGGGGTGGGGGGCTTGAATCCACCCCCCTCGACTTTTTTCGTGACTACTCCGCCGCGCGAATTTTCTTTGACTGTGCCGTTTGCTGACTTTTTACTTTCGGGTCTCGCGCCTCTTTTTGACACCATTTTCACGAAAATTGCACATACCATTACGATGCTGCACGACCTTTTATGTATTCCTGACTTACGGAAAATGGCTCAAAAACGTGGTTTTGTGTATAAAGTCTATGCAAATGGGGTTTTCTCTTCTTATTCATAAAGGTATTATTTTCACTTTCATAGGCTGAAACTAATTAATTTTAGAACAATTATGCTTGAAATAGGTTCTGTCATAAATTTTGGGAAAAAATAAAACAAAAGATCAAAAACAGAAATACATACGAAATTCATAAAACAATAAAATACATCAGAAATTGGCTTTGATCCAGATTTTTTGTTTTGTTTTAAGGACATCATTTGAAATGCTGCAAAGAATGTTATCATTAAAAATTAGGATTCGAGGAGCTTTACTGTCTGATTAAGAGCAAAATTTATGATTTTTTTTTAATGATATGCATATATTAGTATAATTAATAGTTATGAGGAAAATTTCCATTTCTTTTTGTATAGTTTGGTAGATTGCGCCACAGGTAATGCATGTGCCAATTTTCGTGGCGATTGCGCGATTGACAGCCGAGATCTTGGGTGCGGGGTGTTGTAATTGATGAATTATCACATAACCTCTGGAATATTTACATGTATTCGTCTTTTTCCCTTTAGCAAAATTTGGAGGAAAAAATATGTCAGAGGAACCCACTGTAATTTAATAAAGTGAATTTAATCATCCCCGTCAGTCCCACATATACATTTAAAATGACTGTTTGAAGATCTCACAAAATTATGAAAAGAGAAAATGAAATTTACTGAATTTGAAAAACCTTTATGATTTCTGAACATCTACGGCATTAGTTGATACCTCAATTACAGATGAAGACAAATCTAAAGGCACATTTCTTTCATTGATCTTTTTGTCATGTCCTCCTAACTGCGGAATTGCCCATAGAGAAGAAGGAAGAGGGTTGCGTACTTGGAAAGCAATCCACTGGAATTTCAAGGTTGAATTGTCACATACACTGTACGTTTACCAACCTGAAGTAAATATTAATGCAGTAGATTTTACATTAAATTTAGGAAAATGTGGGAGAAGATTTCCTTTGGTGAGTTATACAAATGAAGAAGTAATTACTAATCAATAAAGAATACATAGTCAGGTTGGTAAATTGACTCTTTTCTGTGTGTCTTGTGTTTGAATCTGATGGGTTTTTGTCAAAAAAGAAACAATTGAATGCCATTTTTTTATTTTTCAGTTTGAATGAAAGGATCAGATTGAAAAGATGCTAAATAGAGAAACAGTCAATACACAGAACTTGCATTCTTGATAGCAATCATCCCTATTTCATAATGACTTGAACCCCTACATTTATGCCTCCACCACGAAGTGGTGCAGGAGGCATGATGTTTTCATGTTGTCCGTCCTTCCGTCTGTCCATCCGTAATGAGTTTTGTGGACAGCGTATTAAAAAGCCTTTTGAGTTATCCTGACAAAGCTTGGCATGTACATTATGTACTAGGTGTTTCAAAAAACATTTCCCACTTTTGATTCTTAATAATTCATAAACTATATATCAGATAACACTGTCATTGATATGAGTAATAGCTGAATAGTGTACAATTTGGTTGGAGGTAGTTTGAATATGAAAGCATAAATCAATTTCATGAAATCCATGATTAATTTCACAGTTAGGTTCCAGATTTTGCTCTATTTTCAACCCTCTGTACAAAATTTCACTTTGCACAAGGGTCAATGGGTGTGTATGGGAGTGTGTGGTTAACACCCTGACAATGGTTCTAAACAATGGTTAGGGTTTGAATGCTTCATTACTTATTCATGAGAAATTCCACTATCACAATTAGTCTTTATTCAGCCTCTGGCAGTATCTGTGTAAAGTCAAACGCCTGCCGATACTGTCATTGGGTCTCGACAGTGCTCTCCCTACTTCTGAAAAACGAAATTACAATGAATACCTTCTGTTCTATCGTAAATATGGTGACAGGAAGCAAAGAAAATCAATTAGAGTATACGCTTGTGTAAATGGAGCCTTAAATAAATCTACTGTGAAACATATCGCCCCAATGATAAATGCTGCTGAACTCTTTACCAAAAATGATTTCTTTTTATCAAAAAGCGAAAAATTTGTCAGATTGTTTAATTAGTAGACGGTTGTATTAAAATGAGGAACTTAAGATCATTTATGCTTATTTATATCCCAAATTTAGTGATATGTGAAGCAAAAATTGAAAATGATCACCAGCTGGAATGGAATGTGGTGCTTGCAAGCACATGGAAACATGTGCTTCCTTTTTCCATGTGCATGCATTTTACCCTTTACCGTGCATGAATCCAGACTAGCAGTGCCCAGGGCATTCCACATGAATTATTGATTGAGCGTTCATGAGCCTGGGAGCTCCAGACTGACGCCTAGTCAACAGGTGGTTCAGGCATGTCCATTGTTCAGGGCCATTGTCTGCACACACTCACATACACATCATTGGTTCCTGTGCAAGGTTCAATTTTTGTACAGAGGGTTAGAATTTGACCACAATCTGAAACCTTACTTCAAAATCAATCTTAGATTTAATGAACCTGATTTATGCTTTCACATTCAAATCACCTCCAACCAAATTGTACACTATTCAGCTATTATTCATATCAATGACAGTTTTATCGGATGAATAGTTTTTGAACTATTAATGATCAAAAGTGGGAAATGTTTTTTGAAACACCTAGTATATGGTGTATTAGGGTTTGAAGTTGTGCCTATCAACCTTTGAGTGCACCTGCTCAAGGTCAGATGTCAAAAGGTCAAGGTCAAATACTCGAAATTTCACTATTTCCCCCATATCTATGCAATGCCGCAAGATTTTTTTTTGAAACTTAGTGTATATATGTACTGCCCAATTAAGATTCTGTGATGAAAGTTGAAGGTCATAGGGTCAAAGGTCAAAAGGTCAAGTAAAATGTTAAGATTTCACTTTCTTCTCAATATCTTGGAATCGGTTCAAGGTATCTTTGTGGAACAAAGTATATATTATGCATGTACTGACTGGCAGTGATTATAAAGGGAATTTTGGGTTCATGGGGTCAAAGGTCAAGGGCAACACTTCAAAAGTTTACTATTTTCCTCATATTTATGCAGTGCCTGCAGGATTATTTTTTTTTTTAACTTGGTATAT